>NW_007730672.1:6240-21498 GCF_000696425.1 Galeopterus variegatus
AGTATTTCATTCTTTTTTTATAGCAGAGTAGTATTCCATTGTGTAGGTGTATCACAGTTTCTTTATCCACTCATCAGATGATGGACATTTGGTCTGGTTACAACTCTTGGCTATTGTAAATAGTGCTGCAATAAACATTGGTGCACAGGTATCCCTTCGACATGATGACTTCCATTTCTCTGGGTGTATTCCCAACAGTGGAATAGCTGGGTCATATGGTAAATCTATTTGTAATTGTTTGAGGAACCTCCATACAATTTTCCATTAAGGCTGCACCATTTTGCAGTCCCACCAACAGTGTATGAGAGTTCCTTTTTCTCCCCATCTCTCCCACATTTATCATTCTCAGTCTTTTGGATATTAAACATTCTGACTGGAGTGAAGTGGTATTTAAAAGTGGTTTTGATTTGCATTTCCTGGACGTTGAGTGATGTTGAGCATTTTTTCATGTGTCTGTTGGCCATTCATATATCTTCCTTTGAGAAATGTTATTTAGCTCCTTTGCCCATTTTTTAATTGGGTTATTTGCTTTTTTTTTTGCTGTAAAGTTGTTTGAGTTCCTTGTATATTCTGGATATTAATCCTTTGCCAGTTGTATATTTTGCAAATATTTTCTCCCACTCTGTTGGTTGTCTTTTCACTCTGTTGATTGTTTCTTTTGCTGTGCAGAAGCTTTTTAGCTTGATATAATCCCATTTGTTTATTTTTCCTTTGGTTGCCTGTGCTTTGGGGTCATATTCATGAAATCTGTACCCACTCCTACTTCCTGGAGTGTTTCTTTAGGAATTTTTAAAATTATGAAGTATACTAAATTGTCTTGTATTCAACTAATTGTGGTTCTTTTCCTCAATCCCAATATGCCAATGAATAAATTCATCAAGTTTAATATTTGTCTCTGCATAGTAATAATTTTTGTAGAAGCCAATTAAAATAGGCTTTCTATATAACATGCTATAAGACTTGTTAACTTCAATCTTAATGAAAATGGTTTTAAAGAATACTGACAATCATATTAAAAAGTCTATTAATTATTGTGTCCTTATATATAAATATTGGAACCATTTTGATAGAAGTCAAACTAAATAATACAAACAATATTGCACATTATTAATATTTATATTTCTTATAGAGTTTACTACTCAAATTTTTCAGTTACTATATAGGTACTACATACTACAATGAATCAATTACATTTTTCTACAAAATTTTTTTTCATTTTTATTACAATAGGTATTGTTTTTACATCTTACCTCAAAATACTCTTAGAGAATACAGTGTCAAGCAATTTGTTTCCTTTGCAAAAACCTGTTTATGCATTTTACTAGTAAATTATTTTTTTTTCATAAAAATCTTTTATATGAAGAGAATTGCACAGTTGAGCTTATGAAAGTAAAATATTCAAAAAATACTTGCAATATATTGATGATTTTTTGGTTGAAATAGTTTGGACAGCTGAAACATTTGTACGATATCCATGCCACATTTAAAACATGGAAACCTTAACAACAGATGAAATGTAAGTCAAAGGGAAAGCTCTGTTTTGCTTCCTGTTGCTTTGTGTGGGGTCATTTAATCATGGTTGTAATCATTGCAATCAAAAATGTACATGACATACCAAAAAGTCTGCATTAATCCTTCTAGACTCAATATCAGATAATGTGCTACAAAAGCCCTTCCAGCTACTTCCTGTCGTGAATGTTCACTGTGCTCTGTTTATTAAATAGCTCCTTCAAAAAGAGTACATTCTTCATTTTATTAAATCTGTTTTTAAGTATCATCTTCTTTTAGACTTCATCTTTTGTCAGTGGCTGTCACTAGTGATGAGCAAACCTACAGAGGGTGAAGAGGACAGTTAGAATGAGCCTCTGACTCAGGACAAAACCTTTGGTTTGAACAAAGAAGTGCTACATTTGTGAAAGTTGTTTTCATTGAGGGAATTGAGGTATATTTGTTTTATCTTTAAAAAAAAATACCTGGAGTTTTCCTTCAGAAAGCAACCTTCCATTTAAATGTTAAGTCACATACTAATTCTAGGATAAAGCTTCTACTGATCATAATTATTCTAGGTAGCACATATTTCTCTGCATATCTCAGTTCAAGTTCAACAGACAATTTCTTATCTTAATTTGCTTATCGATTTTACTTGTCACACCTATAGTCATAAAAGAAATACATGTTTTGGGGGTATTTTGGGGACCACCTTAGATACATAAATGCATTTCAACTTATGAGCTATTAGCTTGCTTTTCTGGGAATAAGAGGAATGGTGCTTTCCAAATGTAAGAATTTCAGCTATGTCTCTGGCTGATTACAGTACAACAGGATGTGTCTAAATATCGTGCTCTAAACTAGCCACACCCGGAGGGACAACAGAACATATCCATTTTTAACATTGCTTAATTTTTACCTAATAATACAAGTTAAGTACTTCATTTTTAAGATAACAAGTATTTTTTATGTACAGAAAATTTCTTGCAGATAAAAATTTAAATTTAAAATAACAATGTTGACATAAAAATATTAACAAGAAAGAATTGCTCTTGAAGGAACAACCTTGAAATTTCTAAACCAGATTTGCTTTTTTCCATTTAAAGTTATTGATATTGAAATAGCTGTTTAATCACATTTTAGCACACATTTATGTTATAAAATGAGGTATGTGTATATGTGCATAGCTTACTTAATTATAAGACAAGTGCATTCAAGGACGGCATTAAAATCTAGATATGAATTGTTCCCTAGTCCTACTATTCTTAATTTTTCCCCAGTCTTGTTTAGTAGGTTTCTTTCCTGAAGGGTAAACTTTTCTCCATTAATATGGTATCCTGTCAAACAGTACCTCAATTAGAAAGTCTGAAGATATTTTGATAGTGGGGGTGGGTATGAGGATTGAGATAAAGACATACCTTGCTAAAGGAAATTATTATAGAATACTAACTGCAATTATGAAACTTTGTAAGCTCAGGTAAACTTTTCTCCATTAATATGGTATCCTGTCAAACAGTACCTCAATTAGAAAGTCAGAAGATATTTTGATAGTGGGGGTGGGTATGAGGATTGAGATAAAGAAATACCTTGCTAAAGGAAATTATTATAGAATACTAACTGCAATTATGAAACTTTGTAAGCTCAAATTTGGCAGCCCTGGTATCCAAATAAAATAAAATCATATTATCTTTAAGTGGAAAAGTAACTTAGAAATTATCTGTTCAAGAAATGAAGAATACCCTGAGGGGGATTTCATCTATTACTGTTTATTATGTGGGCAGAATTCCATGAACTGCAACTGGAACAGGTAATGTTTGTAGAGAAGAGAAAATAACCAGTAGTCATTAAGCACTTAGAGTTTAGAAATTAAACATTCCATGCCATGATGGGAATGGAAACATTGAGTGACACATATTACAAACACCTAGCCATTTTCTTTCTCTAGAATATGCTTGCTACTATGCAATACTGAAAAGACAAAAATGGCAACTAGGGAAATGGCATTTTTCAAGGATATTTATCACTGGAAAGCACTCCCCCTGACTCCAGTCATTATCAACTTTTAAAAATAAATAGTGGCTTTCAGTACTAACTTGGCACAATAGGATTGACAGAGAAAATGCAGTGTTTTGGATATCTGGAGCCAGGGACAAGAGCAGAGTCCATCTTGTGGGTATTATAAAGTGTAAGCAACCACCCACCATGCCCACTGGGGCCTCCTTCCCTGCTGGCAAACCATTTAAACTTTTGTAGACACAAGGGATACAAATACTTTAACAGGAAGATTTTCAATTGAGGTTCAGTCATAACCTATAAAATATGCATTCTATCCACCATAAAAATAAAACTAATTTATTTATTAATGGAGAATGTAAGTATTGAAACAAAGTTTAGATTAGATTAGAAAGAACTTGTATGGTTCTTTTTATTATATTTATACACACACACACAGAGACACACACACACACACTCACACACCAGTCTTGCAAAGAATAAAACTTTTGAATGTAAAAACAGTCCTGACGGCTTTGCAGGGGTATAGTTCACATTGAGTTCAATAAAGAAATGTTTCTACTCTGTTTACCACAGAGACACACACACACACACACTCACACACCAGTCTTGCAAAGAATAAAACTTTTGAATGTAAAAACAGTCCTAACGGCTTTGCAGGGGTATAGTTCACATTGAGTTCAATAAAGAAATGTTTCTACTCTGTTTACAAAAAAATGTGATGAAGTTTCTGGGTGCAGAATATTAAAATTCAATTTCTTTACCTTATGAAGTAACTGATTAATTTATTTATAAAGACTTTGTTTAAGTAGAGCAATTTAATAATCATATTAATATTATGGCTGTAGATTCCTCCTTATTAATTTTAAATTTATGCACCGTCCAGAATATATCAGACCCTCAACACTTGACTGGTGGTGATTCAAATAATATTTTTAGCAGAAATCCTTGGAAAGTTAACTACTTTCAATAGAGAATGAAACAACGATCACAATAATACATTGAACTTTCAGAAGGAGAGAAAAGAACTGTGGTTACTAGAGATGGAAAAGGGAGGGGACAGAGGGAGGGGGGTTAAGGAGAAATTGGTTAATGTGTACAAAGAATGATTATGTACTGTAATGAAGGATAAGCTAAATATCCAGATCTGACCATCACACATTGTACACAACTATTAAATTTCAACTTTGTACCCCATATGTATGTATAATAAATTACCTTAAAAAAACTGTTAAAAATAGTTCACTAGAAATTATTTTGATTGCAATGACTTTGTAGCACTGATATGGACTAATTTTTAGACCTTGGAATATGATATAACTGTCAATAAATCACCAATACAGAGCCAATGGCCTCTCCTAGTGACATCAGTCTATACTGGTAGCAGCAAACATGTCCAGATTCTCTTTATCACAAAAGCAACAAGGCTTATCATCATTGCCATGCCTTTAGTAACGTCATTTTTTAAATGGCCATTTTTCAGTGTAATCTGAGACCTACATGGAAAATGTGCTCTTTTGAAGGCCATATTTGCATTCTGATTTTGAGTCAGCTCAATATTCTAAATCAGAAACAAACAGCAGTATTATATGACATAGACATGGAAGAATAAAGACAAAGTTGTGAAGAATAGTTTTTGTAGAAAAAGCTGATCATATGTGTAATTTACGATTCTTTGCACCTGGTCTTCGCAAGAGAACACACACATAGATCTATTTATCTGCAGATTTTATATCCAATACCCTGTCCCTTAAGGAGCTAGGATAATTTTTCTCCTGACTGCAAGAGTTCTGTGTTCGAGTTCTTTCCCAGCACTAAATATGTGAACTTGGAAAAATTTCACTAAATATCTGGGCCAGAATTTCTTGATCTGAATAATTAGAAATACACCTAGGCTATTCTTAGGGTCCCTTCCAGTTTACTGATGATATTAATCTTTTGGCAATATTGTAAAGAACCATAACTGAGGAAAGAAGGAAGGCTGTTTTCTGAATGGTAGACTTTCCTATTATACCGGCAGATGTTCTATGTGTTTTGGAAGACAAGCAAGTTTGCCATTTTGTTTTTGGAACAAAACCCTGTGCTTCTCACAGGGTGAGCACTTAGTAAATATTTATTAGGTGAATGAAAAAAATATGTATTATAACTGACATAATGAAGGAATCTTCATGTAATAGACATTTTGCTAGTTTGACCAATATTTAAGCATGAATTTAGAGCATATCAATGAGTTTATATTTTGTTATATTTAATTAAAGATCTAAAATGAGCATGTGAGTTGTAATATAGCATTTTATAAATGAATGACTTTGTACAGAAAACAGAGTATTTTTCGAAAGGACTTTTGAAATTTAATTTAAAAAACAATCTAATCAACGTACCAAAGGCAGACTAAGAATAAATGAAATAAGTAGCAATTAGCCTGTAGAAATATTTGAAGAAATATATATTTGACCATCCTTCTTTCCACCAGATAAACATTTGTTTTTCCTCATCTTTAGAAATGATCAGTTTGCAAACAAACACATGTAACTGAAACAAACATGTGGGTTGTTATACATCCAGAAATAACTTTGTACACTTATTAAAACAATTATTTAATTTGGAATTTTTATTTCACAATTATAGTTATAATCTCTGTAGAATAGAACCAGAAGTTCAGAAATCCATTCTGATTTATAATTGTTTTATATTTGACTGATGATCAGAAAAAAAAAAATTAAGTTCTGAAAAACAGCTTACCAAGTCTGCCCATTTTATTCAATAGATAAAGAAACAAGAGCGGCGCCATATTTATTTGTTTTCCCAAGAGGGCAGAATTAGTTAACGGCAGAGTTGGTCCCAGAAAATAGTTCTGATTTGACCCTGTGTGTGCAGATGTGTACTCACCATGCTTGTGAATAAACCATTCAAACCATGGCAGAATTGTGGGTGTTAGTTACTTAGAAATCTAGGGGAAGAGTATTCCATGTGGAAGGAATAGCTAAGAGAAAGTCCCTACCATGGAAGCTTGCTTGGTATGTTCAAGGTATTTCTAGCTGGAGTGGAGTGAGGGAGGAAAAGCAACTGGAAGATAAGCTTAGAGATGTGAGAAGGCTGGACCGCTCATTCAGGGTCTAACAGGCCACTTAAAGAGTTTTACCTTTTACTCATAGAGGAGAGGAGCCACGGCAGGGTATTTGACAGAAGAGGCAATGATCATGACTTATGGTTTAAGGCAGAAATTGAAAAATGTTTTTTATAAAGGGTCCAGTAGTAAATGTGATCCATGTGGTCTCTGTTGCAATTACTCAGTTCTGCCAGAGTTATGCAAAAGCAGCTATAGATGACATATAAACAAATGAGTGTTGCTGTGTACTAATAAAATTTTATTTATAAAACCAGATGAAGGGCCAGATTTGCCCCACAGGCTCACATTTACCTAGCCTTGATTTTAGGGATCATTCTGGCTGCTGTGTTGAGACTAGACTCTAGAAAGGCAAGGAGGCAGGTTGGGATGAGAGATGAGGATGATGGATGCTTGTTTCCCTACCTGTTATATGGTGCATTTCTGAGTAAGTCTCCTCACCTCCAGAGGGGCCTTTAATGGCAGGGCTGACAGAGAGAGGAGAAAGTGGAGAGGACAACTTTCAGGGAAAAAGAAAAGGCAGGAATGTATAAGGCACACTTTTGCATCATTTCTTTTATATGGCAAATAAATAAAAATAAAATACTGAACACCCGCTCCCCAAAATATTAGCAGTTCAATTAAATTAAAAGTTGCTTCAGACCATGGTAGGTAGGTAGTTTGGATATGGTAAATGCTTAAAAAAATGCATTTTATATGAGGAGAAAGGACAAGTACGTTTGAAAAAGAGATCACTTCTGGGCCATAAACAGCTTAATATTCAAGTATCTGGACTAGATTCTAAAGTTTTGTAGAAGCCAGAAAAGTGGTAGTTCAGCCACAAGGTGTAACACTATTCCTACTCTTCTCTTTCTGAAAAAGGAAATTGTTAGAAAGCTAAAGCCTTTTATTCCAACAAAATAAATCATTTGCATATCAAATGACACTTGCAACATACTACAGTAATCAGTAACACTTGAGTGATTTTTAAATGTAAATCACAGCAGCAAATATACACTATTTTGAAATGTGATACTGTAATGATAAATAATTACAATTTGGGACAATGATTATTTAAGATAATTTAAAATTAAAATAATGAAAATATTAAATTGTACAAGCAGCATTAATTAAAACTTTTAATTTTTTAATAGTAAAAATAACTATATTGATTTTCTTCTGATTACAAAAATTTGTACAAAAAAGCTTTCCCGAAATACACATAAGCATAAAGCAAAATATATTCTTTTTAATATGCATCACCACATGTTAATCAATATTAGCATTGGCCATTTTTATGCATATCCTTATACATAGACATATATTTATTTTCTTAAGTTGATTTGTATCACACATAACAATATCTGTATGTTTTTAAAATTTTCCTTATTTCTTTTTGGCAATCACTTTTCTTATTTTTTTATTTTTTCCTGACCAGTAAGGGGGTCATAACCCTTGGCACGGTATGGTCTGCACGACGCTCAGCCAGTGAGCACACCGGCCATCCCTATATAGGATCCGAACCCACGGCCTCGGCGCTACCGGCGCTAACAGTGCCACACTCTCCCAAGTGAGCCACAGGGCTGGCCCTCATTTTTCTTATATTTTAATATCATATCTCATCTCAATAAATCGTATTTGGCAATTATAATTGAAACCCAAATTTGGTACATAGAAAACAACTGCACAAGAAATGTTACTGTGTTTTTTCCCTGAATTGAAAATGTGGTGACTTTGAAAAGGAGTAGAAGTAAGAAAATCTTAATTAATAGGATGAATAATGAAATAGCAATTTTGCTGTCAATCAGAGATTGAGTACTCTCCTCCAGTTTTGTAGGGCACATCCACACATCCTATGAAAATCAGGTGTTCTTTCAACCTTCAATTCTGTTCTGCTCTGTATCCACCTCTACACTCGTTAGCTTCTAATTAAAGCTTGACTCATTCCTTCTGATAATGCTGCAAACAATTAAGTTCCTGGTAACTTGACTTTACTAATTTGAAATACTTGGTAAACTGGATGTGAACTAGCTTAAAAGTTATCTCTGGATGATCTGTTAAGAGAGCTGGTTAATCATGTCAGTAGTAAAAGTTCAAATTGGAAGGTGAAGATTGAGACAACTTCAAAAATAAATACACTTTCAACAATTAAAAAATACCTAAGCAACAATAGTTTCTGTATGATTAATCTGGTAATTACACAGTATCCTTATTTACACATGTAATCAGGTTTAGCTGATGATGTAGCAATACTTTATTACTAGTTTTGTGCGTTGAGGAAACATTGTTGTATTTTTGGTGATTTCCTAGTTTTTAAAAGTACTATTATGAAATATTTTTGAGGAGCTTGGAAATAACCTATTTTTCAGTGGCTTGAAAGCAAAGATTATAAAATTGACAATAGACTTGTTCATAGTTTCAGCTGATTTATCATTTATTCATTAATCAATTGCTGACAACTCTAACTATAAGTAACTAAATTTTTAGATGTGGATCTTTTTTTTTTTTTTTTTTTTTTTTTTTTTTTTTTTTTTTTTTTTGTCAGTGTGCTTTAGAAACTTCCCTGTCTTGTACGTAAGTCTGTGTAGACTTAAGGCAATTCTAAGAATATGTTTTGAGAAACTAACAAAGAACTAAGAATTTACCTGATGATGGCTCTTTATATGTGAGCTTTTCTACAACGCATCAGGTGAGGTTATAGCTCTGCTAAGGTTTTTAAATTTTTATACCTTCAAACTGCAGTATGCCCAATTCCACCCTGTGAGGTTAATCAACTAAAAATGAAATGCGTGTTGATTTCCATCTGAGCTATATGATTCCATTGAGGAAAGAAACCCAGCATTTTAGAATCTGAGCTTATTGACAATAAGTAATGTGGTCTTTCTACATAAGCCATGGCACCTGATGGAGTTTGGATGCGATGTCCCCTCCAAAACTCATGTGGAAATTTGATCTCCAATGTGGCAGTGTTGGAAACTGATTGAGTCATGGGGGCGGATCCCTCATGAATGGATTAATGCTCTCCCTGGGGGAGGGCGGATTAATGAGTGAGTTCTCGCTCTATTAGTTCCCGCCAGAGCTAGTTGCTTAAAAAGACCCTGGCACCTTCTCTCTCTCTCTCTTGCTTCCTCTCGCCATGCGATCTGCTTGTACCCGCTCACTGCCTGCCACTTTTTGCCATGAGTAGAAGCAGCCTAAGGCCCATGCCAGATGCAGCTGTCCCAGAATCATAAGCCAAATAAACCTCTTTTCCTTACAAGTTACCCAGTCTCAGGTATTCTGTTATAGCAACACAAAACGGACTAAAACAGCACCTTACTGCTACCTGGGGCATTTCCTATCCCACTTCTCATTTACCATCTTCCTCTTTTTCCTGTTAAGGCAGTGTGTGTGTGTATGTGTGTGTGTGTGTGTGTGTGTGTTTTACTACCAAAAATTGAAAAGTGGAGTCCTAAGGGAATATGTTACCCTTGTAGCCATGACCAACCCCATTGACTATGTGAGGATTCCAAATTTACATTCAGCATTTTGAGCCCCAGTGTGTAACCTCATCCCACTCTGGAAGCTTCTCCCCTAGCCCCAGCTCCTGTACATTTAAACATATAAATACTGGCTCTGGGTGTTTTCCTGTAACTTAATCTTACTTCACACATTTGGGTATGTACAAATCCATTAATGTCATTTAATCCCATAAGGCTTTAACTCTTTCATCCATAAACTATGAGTAATTTCTAACTCATATTGACATTGTACAAAGATGGTGATGAGAGGAATAAAAGACAAAGCAGGTGCCTCTTAACAGGTAGGAAATAAAGAGCACCTGTTTTTATTATGCAATAGGGGCTAAGTAATTTTTTGTAACAGACGAATACAGGCTTTTCCTCTTTTTTTTTTTTTTTTTTTTTTTTTATCTTTAGGTACTTACAGTGTTAAGTTTTCAACTTCACTATTTTATGGAGATCTTATTTTCTTCCTTGGCAGTGATACAGTGCTTTTTTCTCCATCCATGGCTGATTGAAATTCCTGGTGTCATTTGGATTTTTTTTTTCTTCAAAGATTCTCATAGAAGTTTCTTCAATAGCAGTGGTAAGGAGGACCATGCTATGTAAAGATGGTTTGCACTGGATAAACCAGATCATCTTTTGAACAGCATCCCACATGACATCCTCTTCTCTATCTCTTTTGTTCAAGTCTTTATTGATTAGCTCCAGGGGAATCAAAGTTTTGCCCATAAATGTAAAATTCATGGTTTTCCAGGAATAAAAAAGCAACTTTTCCATATTTTTAATCAGGATGGCCTTCTAAGCCAATGTAAGACTCAATTCCATGGCAAGTTGCAGTATAGGATAATCCACATCTCAATGCTTTAAGGTTTAGACTTTTAGAAAATCTGAAGAATTTATTTATTTTCTGAGACTTTAATCTTTTTGATAAGTAAAGTTCATGAAAAACCATGTAATTGGTATAGAACTTTTCACTTGAATTGAATTGCTTAATCCTTCTGTACTAGAATACTTTCGCATCTTGCCTGCAGTAAATTAGTTTCTTTAGGTTAAAAAAATCCTGGAATTATATTTTTCAATTTGAAATTCACTTAATATCAAAGTGACTATAATTAATTCTTTTTTTCTGATGATATGAAAAGCAGTAATAAGAAATTACAAATAACATATCAAAGAAATTTCACAAAGTATACCTGATAAAAACATTTCAAGTGCGACGTACTTTCTTTTTTCACACTAAATTTGATTTTATAATACATAAAAGGCATACAATTAGTGCCATCTAGTGCATTAACCCATCAGGCTAGCAATCTGATCAGTTCATCACATGCCTGGCTTTTCAGAAGGCATTTCGTAAAGCCATACAATTTCTCAAGATCATTTAATTCGAGTTAATATTAAACAGTTGATTTAATTTTAGTTAAACACTAATCTATTTACATGTTTCAGTTCTTAGAGTTCAAAAATCAGATAGATCATTATTTTCTTATCATTATTTTAATTGAATAGAATTTTCATTGAACATCATGTGAGCATGACCTACACATTTACCCAGTGCATAAAACAGAAGAAATCACTGCTTTAAAAAATTATCATTTGCTACAACTGGTAAGTTCTACAATTGTCTGCACTAAGTTGGCAATTGCATGTGAAACAGCAATTCTCTTAATCAGATATTTCCCCCCATGTTTTAAAAAACATAAATATTTCTGAGGTCTATGTAGGAGATTTCTTTTGTCATGTGCTAGGGTTATTAGTTTGAGAAAACAAGAATAATAAAATTCCAAATACTGCACTAAAATTAGCCATGGGTCCTCCCACACATCTTTTCTGTTTAGTTCATTAAGAAACTCTTTGGTACATTGAAAGCCTGAGAAAATTTTGAGGCAGAAAATATGACTTGAAAAAAAATCAGGTTGATTAATTATAGTAATTCAGCCCACAGAGATCTCTCCCCATGGAGGTTAGTCACAGAGAAAATACGGCTTCAACTGTATTTCATCTGATAAGCAGCCTAACCCCAGAGCAAACGGTATAACTGGTAAATGAATGGGCACTTCTCAAATTCTCTGTTTTCTTTCTCATCACTTTTTATTGTTATTATTGTTATTATTATTTGTTCCCAGCTCTCCCATGTCCTCTTTCACTTCTTTTCAACTACTGCTCCCTTCTTTTTTATTTCCTTTCTTCCTACTTGTAAGACTGTCAAACTACAGAGGATAAGGAAAGCTGGAAGCAATAAATTCCCCAAGGAGGTTGTCTGCAGCCACGTGCATACAGCGTCAGATAAATTCAAAATGCAGACCACTAGAATTACTTAGAGAGCTCCCATTGCTCAAGTATCTATTCCTCCTATTTACTTTTGGCTTTGATTTCCCGTGTCCATTTAAATTATCCCATCAACTAATCTGGTGGTGGAATTCTCCGACTGACATCCTGTTAGCCTTAGTGCAAACCCAGATTTATTAATTTGTTGAAAAAGTATTTATACTATGTGATAGGCCCTCTTCTAGCCAGTGGGTTACTGTGAAAAAGAAAAAAAGGTTTCCATTCTCAGGAAGCTTTCAAGAAGCAGGTAATAATAATAAAAATAAATAAGTAGCTAATGTATGACGGTGGCGAGTGCTATAAAGAGAAAGGTAACAGAGTAAATGAAATGAGACAATTTTAAAAGGGTAGTCACAGAGTCCTCTTTGAGTCGATAAGTAACTCAGACAGCAGGAATTGGTAACAGGAAGAAGTAACAGCTGGGTTTGACAAAGGCCTTGAGATGCAATGAACTTGATATGTTTAAGAATATTCTTGGTGGGCAGGAGAATATTGAAAAATATGTTATCTGTGGAAGAAGAACAGTCAACAGAAGTTCAGATGATGCGTGGTCTTCTAGGTCATGCAGGAAATTTATATCTACTTCTCCATGCAATGGAATATCATTGGAAGGTCTTGTAGCAAAATCACAAATTCTGATTAAAGTTTCAAAAAAATTACTGCTTTGTGGAAAATGGGCTATTAAGACAGCAACTGTGCAAGCAGAATGTGACCAATTAAAAAACTATTGCAACAGTTTGCACAGAAAAAATGAAATATTAAATTAGTATTATTTGGGATGGATAACTTGGGGAATTATTTGTAGAAAATTGGACATATTTATTAGTACCACCACCATTCCTAGTCCGTAATTATGTATATATACACACATATATATTCTAATAATTCCATTATATATGTTTGGAAAATATATAATAAAACAAAATTTTAGAAAATAATCACAGTAAATGAAATATGGTCTCCTGGTAAAAAGGGGATTTAGAAATTGGCATTCTCTTTTGAAACTGTTACTGACTTTGTCAGTAGAATTTGTTCCTACTTCGCATTTGCCGTTTTTTACTGAGTTAGTTCTCCATAACCCCTATAACATTTAGAAAATATTTTCCTTCAGTATACATTAATTTAGTGTGGTATTCAGAGCTATCATCTATTGATAACAACAGTTTTATCCAAGACCTGTTTATAACAAATAATATTTTTGCTATGAATACTATATGGTCCTTTTCAACATTATTATTTATTGCCCTCAAGCAAGCTCAGCAGAAAAAAGTTGTAATATCCACATATAGCACTTTGGCTGCTGTTTTCTGAGACATTACCAATGTAAGAAGCCTGTCTGTGTAGTCTGATATTTGGATTATCTGTTGCAGACTCTACACCAAAGGTAGAAAAGTAATGTAATTTGGAAAACCAGTGATTTTCAAGAGTTCTGCATTTTATTAAAATACCATTGTTTTATGTTGATTTCCATTCTTTCTTTCTTTCTTTTTTTATTTTGGTAGAAATTGCAAAAGCAAAAAGATATTTTGGAAAGATGATCATGATGACTGCATAGATTTGAATCTCGCTGAATCCTCACATAAAATTACACAGAGCAACTAGACGGTAAAACCAAAATCCCATGGATAGTAGTAAAAACAAAATTAAATTACAAAGCATCCCTATGAACCTCAACATACAAGCTGGTCAGGACAAACCCCCAACAGGCGCAAGACCTCATGGTTTCAGAGCCTGTGAGGGGAAGATACAGGGGAAAGCACAGGGTGATGTCCCTGAAAGCAGAAGAGAGACAAGAATTATTTACTGAGAAGCATGATGAGCCAACTTGAGACCGGTAGCTGAAATGGGGAAGGCTCTGTGCAACCCAGCTGGGTTTGAATGCAGTGGATATGCTTCCAGATCAAAGGGGCTGGAGAATCTAGCCTCCATGAGCTCTCAAAGTTAACCAGTCAGGCTTCTTTTCCAGAATATGGCTCCACTATGAAGGAGAGACTGTCCAAAGTGTGGTCAAAGCTGAGCAGAACATGTACTATAAAGACAAAGGAAAGAAGCTGTCCAGATAAAAGTAGGGGGCCAAAAAGAAACCTGGGATTGCAAAAAGCAAGACAGGAATGTTAGGACATTACTTTCAAACCACAGAAAGGGAGCTCTGTCAAATTAGAAAATCAATATTAGACCACACCTCCTTGTAGAAGTTCAGGAAACTAATTTCACATAAAAATGACAATGGGAAAAATTAAAATCAAATCTCATAAAAAGTTGTGTTAAAGGCAGAAGATTAGTAGCAAACTAGCATCCTCAAAGATAACGAAAACATGCCAGAAATTCATGCTCATAAAAGTACATGTATACCTATTATTTCAAAGTAAGCTAAAAGATATTAAAAACAAGAAAAAGAAAGAACAATATAAATCAGAACGAGTAAATTGCAAAAATGTTGTGAGAATATTTTAAAAAAATTTTTAAATAATAATTTCAGAAAGACTGAACTAGAAGGAACATAAGAGGAAGTACTCTATGGTTACTATCTGAGAGTACATGAGGTAAAAAATTAAATCAAAGTGAAATGAAAAACTTAAAATAAATTTGAGGAAAGTAAAGAAATCTAGGCAAAAAAAATATCTAATACCCAGTTTATAAGAATCCCTGAAAAAGAAAACCAAACTTGGGCCGGCCCGGTGGCTCACTGGATAAGTGTGCCGCTTGGGAAGCGCAGCGGCGCTCCTGCCCGAGGGTTTGGATCCCGCATACAGACTGGTTCCCGCTCACTGGCTGAGCGAGGCGCGGGAGCAGCACCGAGGGTTGCGATCCCGTTGCCGG
>NW_007730672.1:21734-51363 GCF_000696425.1 Galeopterus variegatus
TAAGAGGAAGTACTCTATGGTTACTATCTGAGAGTACATGAGGTAAAAAATTAAATCAAAGTGAAATGAAAAACTTAAAATAAATTTGAGGAAAGTAAAGAAATCTAGGCAAAAAAAATATCTAATACCCAGTTTATAAGAATCCCTGAAAAAGAAAACCAAACTCGAAATGAAAAACTTAAAATAAATTTTAGGAAAGTAAAGAATTCTAGGCAAAAAAAATATCTAATACCCAGTTTATAAGAATCCCTGAAAAAGAAAACCAAACTTGGGCCGGCCCGGTGGCTCACTGGATAAGTGTGCCGCTTGGGAAGCGCAGCGGCGCTCCTGCCCGAGGGTTTGGATCCCGCATACAGACTGGTTCCCGCTCACTGGCTGAGCGAGGCGCGGGAGCAGCACCGAGGGTTGCGATCCCGTTGCCGGACACGGAAAAAGATAAAAAAGACAAAAAAAAAAAAAAAAAAAAAAACCAAACTAAAAAACCAGAATGAATACTAAAGCTATAATTAAAAAAGAAAGGAAAAAAAAGCTCCCTTTTGAAAATACCCTAAGCATTTTGCTTGATAGCAAAAATTACCAAGAACAAAGCATATTCTAGTGAAATGCTAAACTTCATAGAAAAGTCACTTGAGAGTCTTGGCAAAAAATGGCAAGTGACTTAAAAAGGAATGAAAAGTAAAGAATCATCAGATTTTTTGGCAGCAGAAGTTCATACAGAGAAAAATTGAGAATATACTTAAGAACACAAAAGAAGAAAATATGAACCAAATATTTTATATCCCTAACACAGTTACATTCAAGTACTAAGGACACAGACAAAATTTTATTAATGTGCAAAAACTCAGGGAGTATTGGAGACAAATGTTAGGTAATCAAAATGTTTGAAGAGAGATAGATGGAAGAGTTGATGCATTCAGCACAGACTGCTGCAAAAATCACAAAAAAGGAGACAACCAGAAAAAGTAAAAAAAAACAAAACAATACCAAAACACCTATAGTCCTCATAAAAGATAGAATTTCAGTGTAATCAAGCCTCTGGACCCAGGCACTAATTTGAAGAAAATATAGAGAACAAAGGGACATATTAAACTGTACCAACAGTGTTTCCCACAATGTACATTATTCTAATTGCAAACTATACTATGGGAAATTTTGCAGATTTAATGACCACAGGTGTTAATTTATAAGAAAAAGAAAAGGGTGGAGGAGAAATATGAAGATTAAAAGAACTTAAAAATATACTTGACAGCAAAACAAAAAATTAAACCGTAAAATCTAGTGATAAAACACCCATATGATAAATCCATTAAAAATGCAATGAAATACTTAATATAAAAGTTGAAAAGTAGTTAGGAGGAGGGAAGATGATAGGGACGGGGCACATAAATGGGCTTTGCAGGTGGCTGGCAAAGGTCTATTTCCTGACCTGGTTTGTGGTTACACGGTGTTTGCCATATAATTACACAGTAAGTAATACAAACATTTTGGATAGTTTTCTGTCGGTTTTATGGTTAAGAAAAGCAAAAACAAATTTTCTTTGAGTAATATTTTTCAGAAAAGGCATGTAAGGTTAAAAACTTAAAAAATAATATCCAAGCATAGGTTATAAGTATTATCACCAGGAGTTAAGCTAAACAACTATGGATGGTGATATTGCTAAAAGGAATTCAGAAATCACATCTATAATGTTAGCAGCATAAGCAGCTGCAAAGGAATGTCATAGGATTCTGGGTTATAGGGTGTCATTTCTGGTCAAGGTTAAAGCCAGACATACAAAAGATCTGCTAACACAGTAACATATATAACAGTGTATTATTTCTCTCCATTTCAGGAGTGTGCCTGCTTGTTAGTTGGCTAAATTTCAATCGGATAATGCACATTGTCACTGCTTACCTTAAGTTTCCCAGTAATTTCACTTACATAAGTTGTTAGTTTTTGTCTTATGTCCTCATTTGTGGGTTTGGTTTTTAATCTACGCTTTTTAAGTGACTATCTGTTGCTCTATTAAAAAAAAAAAAAAAAGAAAGAGGTCAGAATTGCTTTTTAAGTGGTTCAGTGATCAGTAGAGTTCATTTGGTTATTACAAATTAATTTATTGTATGTTCTCAAATGGCTAGAAGAGAGGTATTCAAATGCTCCCATCAGAAAGAAACGATGAATTTTTGCAATGATGAGCATGTTAATTACCTTGATTTGATCATCACACATTGTATACATGTATTGAAATATAACTCTGTAACCCATAAATATGTACAAGCAGTAGGTGTCAACTAAAAAACAAATACATTTAAAAAAAGAAAATAATTTATTACAAGAACATTAGCAACTTACAGCCAAGTGGACATGTAAAAAATATCTGAGATTAGAAGTCCATTCATTCTGTTTAAGCATTGTTGTAGCGTGCAAGAGTCTGGGCTTAGGGTCACACAGTTTGGGGTTGATGTCTAGCTCTTCTATTTAATACTTGAATGATCTGACTTGAGTAGATCTCATTCACAATTTTAGCTTAACTTTTCTCATTGTTTAAAATGGATATAATAATTATCTCATCAAGTTCTTGTAAGATAAAATGATTCCTATAGTCTCCTATAAGTGGTAAGATACTCCATAAATTGGTTTCTTTATTCACTTACATTATATAAATAACCAGATTATGCATTCCTTTAAAAAGAGAAAAAACAAATATAGCGTTCTTCATTTTGAAAGATCAATTTGATCATTGAGTACTTTTTACCTACATTTCAAATATGTACTCAAAACCTGCATATATCTTAATATTCTTTTAATTTTATTTCCCATTGTATCTTAAAGCATTTTTTTATATAGGTACATCATATCTATTGTGTTTACATATTGCATACTTACCAACAGATGGGTGTGGCCACAAGCTTACTCTTTCTCCTGTTATTACCATCAATTGTATCTATTTAACTGGTATTCTAAAAATCTGAGTTTTTTGCTAAGATACATTTCCATAAGTAAAATTGCTTTCCAAAATGGTTGTTTTAATTTTCAGAATGATAATGTAGGAGTATAATTTTAAGAGGTTTAGCTTTCTATGACTTTGTTTAAACTTTTTTATGGTCTAGCTAATGAAATCTTTCTTCAAAGTTAGTACAAAGATTAATCCCTGTGTCTCTGCATTATCCCAGATTCTGTGAGACATGACTAGTTGCCAACTGGAGGGACTTTGCTGTGTTATTTATTACATTATTCTGTTATTGTATTGTATTGTATTGCAGTCCTGTCATTAAAGAAGATGTTATTAAGCATCGAACAGAAGTTTTCATCAACTTCCTAAATGGTGCTAAAAGTGTTTTTGGAAACATGTGAAAGAGCTGTAGTAGGTTAAAAATAATTACAATTTATAAATTTAAATAAAAAATTAAAATCAACTCAATCCAAATTATCCTAGCTCTGTGATATAAGCAATCTTTCAAATGTATAGTATGTAGATTATCAATAATCATTTGCAAGTGACACAAATTCATCAGTGACAGTGATTTTGAATTCTAATCTGGTGAGACTAGCATCACTTCACTAGCTTAGGTCACTTTCCTCCAAACAGAGGCACTATGAGATCAGATCAAGCAGGATCAATTTATTTCTGCTTTTAAATTATAGAAATGATAATTTTTTCTCCTTACTTCACTTGCTTTATCATTTTTAAAATGTTGTAATTATACATGTAACAAAGACCTCATCAGTTAAAAGAAATAACTTATCATACTGAGATCAGAATTAGGAAAAAACTCTGGTACTCCTATTGACAGATTTCTATTTTCATTACTATCTGGACCCAAGACCAAAGTAAAAGCAACTGATTTTTCTCAGCAACGGGTAGAAATTTCTCACTTGCTCAGACAGTGATTTGTCTGGTACTCCTATTGACAGATTTCTATTTTCATTACTATCTGGACCCAAGACCAAATCAAAAGCAACTGATTTTTCTCAGCAACGGGTAGAAATTTCTCACTTGCTCAGACAGTGATTTGCACCATTAAAAAAAGTACATATGGGGAATAAGAATGTGGACAAATATGTTTTTATAATATATTATAAATAAATTTTATAAATACATTTTATCATAATGCCAAAAATAATCAGGAACCATATTATTTGATTTCTCTTTCTTTCTCCCCATCCTTCCTTTTTCCATATTCTTGCTGATATTGTTGTTTTTCATATACTTAAATCCAGCTCTTTCCCATCCATGCTTTCCCTACTTTTCTCTTTTTTCTCATATTCCCAAATATCTTTTTGGGATGATTCATTAGCAGCATTAACATTAAATTAGCAACCTCAGCTAAGTAGTCAGTGGACCATTGTTCTTTGAGAAAAGACAGAGGCTTGAAATAAATAGCTACGTGGCCTGGGAAAAAATGCATTTTTGTACTAGAATAAAAATATTTTAAAATGAATTAAAAATAGGGTAGCATAATTTAGTTAATCCCTTCTACACTGGAGCTCCCTCCTAAAGACACTAAGAGAAGAACTTCTGTTGCAGAAGATTGAGTACTTTCACACACTTTACATGATAACACTTCACACCCCAGCTCCCCACCCACACACATCCACCTCATATTTACCAAAAAGTTTTCCTGGGTAGCAAAGTGTTAATGTTTTTCATTTCTATTTGTGTGTATTCTGTGGTTTTATTATTTATTAAATTTAGTTCAGGCTCTTCACACCAAAGTATCACATTTTATTTTATCAACCCCGTTCAACTTTAACTAGAATGTTGCTGGGATGGTGATTCATTTCAGGGTTATTACTTCTTTTCTTAAGTTCATAAAAGCTGTGAACAGAAATATCAGCTGGAAGATGACAATGTCAATGTGGGTGTCAGGTGGGTCTTTTTCAGAACTTTCTTTGGTATATGCACAACTGGGCTATTATTAGTGAGTAAACTTGAAGATAGTTCATCTCTTCATGACAAAACAAGATTCTTTTCCCAGCTCCTAGCTCCCCAACCCTCAAAAAGCCCCTCAAAAAAGGGATCCTAAAAAAATCCCTCCTGAATAAATAATCTTACAAGTCTCCAGGCAAAGCCAATCTTGATATTATTGTTATGAAGGTAACTCCTCTTACCTTTACCATAGATTAATAAATTATAATCTTTCTTGAGGTATTTTCTCCAACACTCTTTCCAAAAAAAAAAAAAAAGAAAACAGAAAGAGGTTAAGTAGAAGAAACACAAGAGCAATATACATATTGACATATTTAAACATGATATTGAAGGACTAAATTAAGAATAATTATGAACAAAGTTGGTAAATAGAAAAGTACCAGAAAAAATGTTATAAGGAATTTTGGATATCCTCCATGAATGTTACTTGTGCTTATTGCAGCAGTCTTCTACAGAGTGTCAAGTGCTGGGCATGGCATTAGCTAGGCATTGATAGGTAGAGAACAAAATAGATTTAGTCTCTTCTCATCTGTAGTTCACAAACTATGGGTGATTTGAGGGAAAACAATTGAGCATTATGAATATGTGTAAGATTGAGTGGTGCTGTAAGACATGCCTGAAAACTTACCAAGAGCTAGTCTGGTAGAGAGTTGTGGGAAAAGTCTTCTAAGCAAAAAGAATTCCAGGAACTAGAAAAAAATGTCCAGGTGTGGTTGGAACACACACACACAAAAAAGAAAGCTGCGTGAGATAAGGTTAGTGAAGCAGGGAGAGACCAGATCAAGCAAGAGCCTGCAGAGCAGTGGAAAGCCTTTGAAAGTTTTAGAAAGGGATGGGATAAACTCTTATTTGCATTGTTAAATGACTAATCTGTTTGCTGGGGAGAACAGATTGAAACAGAGCAAGAATAAAATTAGACAAACATATTGAAAGGGCTCTTTTAGTAATCCAGGAAACACAATAATTTTGTAGTTATAGTTGATTAAGTTTAATCCATAAATTTAAACCATAGTGGTGGAATGATGAAACAGACAAGGGAGAGAGAAATGTCAGCAACAATTTTTTATGACCTGGACTGAGAGACTGTGTGGGTAGAGGTGCCATTTACCAAGAGAAAATCTTAGTCAGAAAAAAAAAAAAATGAATATTTGGAGTGTAGGGGGAGGCAAAATATTTTGTTTGGATTATGTTAATTTTGAGACATTGTAAGAATGAGCTAAATAGAGATGCCAAATAAAGAAATATAGGGGTCCAAAGAGAGGAATAAACTGTCAACAAACATTCTGAGAAATTTGTAATATAAATAATATGTAACAAGGAAATAGATGGCATCACCAAAGCAGAGAAGAAAGAAAAAGTCTGAAGCCCAACTCATGGAGAGTCCCACATGAAAGAACTAAGGGAATCTCCAGTCTTCAGCCCATGAGGAGCTAAATTCACCACCATGAAGATGAGTTGGGGAGATGATCCTCCCCCAGTTGAGCCATTNTGTAAGAATGAGCTAAATAGAGATGCCAAATAAAGAAATATAGGGGTCCAAAGAGAGGAATAAACTGTCAACAAACATTCTGAGAAATTTGTAATATAAATAATATGTAACAAGGAAATAGATGGCATCACCAAAGCAGAGAAGAAAGAAAAAGTCTGAAGCCCAACTCATGGAGAGTCCCACATGAAAGAACTAAGGGAATCTCCAGTCTTCAGCCCATGAGGAGCTAAATTCACCACCATGAAGATGAGTTGGGGAGATGATCCTCCCCCAGTTGAGCCATTAGATGAGACTGCAGCTCCAACCACGAGCCTAACTGCAGCTTATGGAGCCAGAGGTTCCCAAATCTGCTTCACCTGCATTTCTGACTCACAGAAACTATAATACAATAAATGTTTGCTATTTGAAGCATCTAAGTTTCAGGATAATTTGTTGTGCAGCAATAGATTGCTAAATCACCCAAGGAACTCAAGTATTTGGAACAGGAAAATATGATGGAGACTGAGAAAAATGGTCACATTCATAGTTGGGAACTCAGGAGAAGGTGTTTTGAAAGGCGAAAAGAAAGAACGTCTGGACAAGGGAATGTGTTGAAAGTGACTGAATGTGTTGAAAGTAATTGATGCAGGAATAATCATGTGAGAATTTAAATTAATGGGAAAGAAACTCTCTCTATTCTACTACAGCTAGTTAAAGAAAAAAAGAAAAGAAAAAGAAAAACTCTGCATCTCGTACTTCTGCTAGACAAAATTAGGAAGCAAGCCACATCATTGCTAAAAAGTTATTTTGTTAATCATGGTAAGTTAGAAGATTGAAGTCAGAGTGGAATAAAGGAAAACAAATCATTGATGATATCATTGAGCCATGGCAGCAAACTTATGTGAAGTCAAAATATTTCCTTCAAGGGCCGGCCCGGTGGCGCACTCGGTAGAGTGCAGTGCTTGGGAGTGTGGCGGCGCTCCCGCCGAGGGCTCAGATCCCATATAGAGACCGGTCCGCTCACTGGTTGAGCGCTGTGCGGGCGCGACACCGAGGGTTGCGATCCCGTTGCCAGTCGCGGTACAGACGTGACACTGAGGGTTGCAATCCCATTACCGGTCACGAAAAAAGACAAAAAGGAAAAAAATATAATAATTTCCTTCAGAATTTTATAATTACATGAGACAATTAATACTCTTTACTGCGTGACACCGAGGGTTGCAATCCCGTTACCGGTCATGAAAAAAGACAAAAAGGAAAAAAATATATATATTTCCTTCAGAATTTTATAATTACATGAGACAATTAATACTCTTTACTGTTTACATTAATTTCGAATTGAGGGTTTTTTAAATCGCAACTGAAAATGTCCTAATCTGCAGAGAAAGCATAAAATAGGAAGTTAGCTCAAGATGGAGATAGAATTTAAGAGAGCTTTTATAACTGGAAAAATATAGAATATTTTAAATGCTGACTAGAATCATTTAGAAGAAAAGAAGATGCAAATGTATGTAATAGGAAGATAATCTAAGGAGTGAAATCTTTGAGAATCTCATTAGAGTGGATTCCAGATCACCTGGAGACCAAACGAAATGCTAGGAGCAGATCTGGGTAGTAAAAGAAGAGGAGGGTCTGCCTACTGACTTTTATCTTTCTTCCACTAACAAGTAAAGCTAAGTGTCAGCATTTTGGTTTGGAGTGGAGGAAATGTTGGGAGAGACGTAATTTGAATATCTTAACAAGGAAGGAAAAGTGATGAAATATTCATTGCAGACAGTGGGTGATAAATTTTCCAGACAAATGTGGCAATATCACTGGGAAGTGAGACATTTATTTATTTATTCTGAGCTCTCTGGGAAAATAAATGTATTGAGTTAAATGCCTATTACAGCATAATAAATGCAAGTGTACAAAGTAAATGAAAGAGACCAACTTTAATTAGGAAATTGAATGGCAGAGCAGAAGTCGCTTCCACTATAGGATTGCAAAGACACAGAAATATTGTTCAATGAATGTTTCTGTACATGCATTACTCATAAAAGCACAAATTGGGAAATGATTCCCAATGTATTCTGCTATAAGCAGCAATAACGGCAAGTATTATATTTGATTAGCTTCATATGATGTTATTTTTAAATTTTTAGAATTGTGGTTTAACTTGTATTTTTTTCAGACTTTATCAAATCTTCAACTTGCCCTAGAACCTTCTGACAATCCTGACCTTAAAAATAATAGCTTTTCTATCCAAAATGAACTATTTCCTTTCTAAGGGCTCCTTTTCCACACAAAACTTCATCCATCCTTTTTACACTCTTAAAAATTTTATTCAAAGAATTGACCACTCTTGCTATGTCTAATTCCAGACTCCTGGGGGATTGTTTCAGCACAGCAAAACCTAGATTCCAATCAACCCAGTTTTTTGAAATTTCTCTTTGAAAGATCACCAATGACTTTCTGGTTACCAAATCTAGTGGTGATGTATTGGCTCTTAATTTGACTAGTTTAACATTCTCCAAGACCGGTTAGCTCTGGGAATCTCATCTAAGCTGCAGTTCTGCAAATGTCGCTGGCGGCTCAAGAAACTTCCCTGAACAATTGAGATCATGGAATTGAGCAATCTATGGAGAAGGCATTGGGAGGCTGAGATTAAACAATGAAGACAGTAAACTTGAATACTCAATTTAACATGGCTTGTTAAAGAGATAGATACCAAATATTAGGTGAAAGCTAATATCTAAAGCTAAAAACTAAATACGCTAATATAAAAACAAGACAAAACAAAACAAAACAAAACAAGAACAAATCAAAGCAACAAGAAGTTCAGATTGAAGGGTAAGAATAGTCTCAGAGATTTGCTGGGTTGGATCTAAGTGAAGGTGCAAATGAGAGAAAATTGAATTCTTGAGGACACTGAGTGAGAAATATCCTTCTTGAAAATTTTCTCCCTTATCTTAAGGGTCTCTAGTCCCCTGGTTTTCTTCCTATCATCCTGATCATTCCTGGTCTCCTTCTTTCATCCCTTAAGCATTGTTGTGCCATAAATCCTATTCTCAGCCATTTCTCTTTGTACTCAGCACAGTGTCCCCCTGCTTCAACTCTCATCTCTTTGTTCTAAACTCCAACTCTCATCTTTAATTCTTTGATATTGAGACCCAGTTTATGTAAGTCACTTGTTTATCTACCAGTGCCTGCAAATGGAAGCCATCATTTCTGAATCATCTTCCCATCTCTCCCTTCTCATGTATTGTCTGTCTCACTGTGCATCCCCCAGTTGAACAAACACAAAATGTGGGCTACATTCAGGACACACAACATCCTCTCAATCTGTCACCAAACCAGTCAAATCCCCAACCTATCTCATAATGATCCTCAGTGACAAAATACAGGCTTCCATCACTTGACTTAATGTCTTCAATCTCACTTCACACATTCCTTAAAACCCCAATGAATATGCTTTTGATGGCAACAGACGTCAACTGTAACTGTCCTAGATAAACTGAGATGTGTATGTGTTATCACCCTACTGATGATTTCTTCTTTGCTAAAAACAATGCCCTGTTCCCATCTTTACTCAGTCTCATAGCATCATTTGAAACAGTTGATCACTCACATCTCCTTGACACTCTTTCTTGGCTTCCAAAAGAAAGGCACAGAAATATTGTTCAGTTGAGTGCTTCCATACACATTCTCTCAGTCTTTCTCCAACCCTTCTGATTACTCGTTCTCAAATTCTACATCTGGTTCCTTTTTTGTCTCAAATCCTGTGCTCCAGGTTCCAGTCCTTGGTTCTGTTATCTTCAGTCAGTTTTGTGTGAATCTTGTCCAGTTCTGTGACTTTAAATAGCATGACTAATATGCCTTCAAGTCCCAAATACCTATCTCCATAGCAGATCTCTCTTCCAGACTCAAGACTCAGTATTTCCATTTGGATGTCTAAGATGCACACCAAACTCAATATATCCAAAAGTGAACTTGGATTTTTCTTTCCCAAAACTGTTTCATCCACAGCCTTCCTTATATCAACTGATAACTCCATCTCTCCACATTGTGCAGAGCAAAGGCCTCAGGAACATCATTGACTCCTCCCTTCCCCTCACCTTCTCATCCAGTGTACCAAGTGATCACATTGTCTTTACCTTCAGAGCACAAGCACAATCAAACCACGTTTTGCCACCTTCCCTGCTACCATCTGGTCTGTCCCATCGTCTTGCCAGGATTACTACAATGGTCTGCTAACCTGTCTCTCTGCTTACAATCTCCCCCACCACACTATAATTTCAATAGAGATTCCAGAATGATATTTTTGAAGCGTAAGAATGATCATGTCACTTCTCTGTTCGAAATATTCTATAGCTTACTCATTTCAACCAGAGTAAAATCAAAGGCTTTACAATAACCTCAACACTCTTATGTAATCATGATCTCATTAAATTTTTGACTTCATCTCCTCTTACTCTGTCCTTTTACTGTCCTCTGTCCTTGTTAACCACAAAAACCTACTTGCTATTTCTCAAATGTGTCAAGCATGTAACAGCCTTTCAAACACCGTACTAGCTATTTTTCCAGATAACTGAACTTCAAACTCATATACTTCAAGTATTTGTTCAAATGTGTTCTTTTCAATGAGGCCAATTTTGAGCATCTTGTCATCTTATTTAAAACTGGAACCTGCTGTCTATTCCCAGAATTTGAATTCTCTTTACCCTGCACTGTATTTTGTCCATTGTACTTATTTCTTCTAATGTACTATTACTTTGCTTATTTATTATGCTTATTGTTATAGTCTATCTCCCCTGCTTTAATGTAAGTTTCACAAGTTAGAGATCTTTGTAAATTTTATTTACAGATTTATTGCCTGGAAATTAAATCCTCCTACAAAACTTTCACCATGATCCAACTGATTCTTCCCACCTCTACCGGAGTGGTCTTTCTAAAGATAAATACCAGAAGATTTAAACAACATAAGGATATGAATATAGCTACCTCTTGGTTTCAAAATAAGCTCTGATGGGCTTTCAGATTGTTTTCTGAAGACAAATAGCTGCTGATACAACTTAACTGTCATAAAAAAAATCTGTTGCTCCAGAATTTTTATAACAGTCATCCGTGAAACAAAAAAAGTGAAGCTTGAGTAGAACACAAAGAACATTTTATGCTAAAGAGTTTACATTTTATGATTCCTCTTATGGAAGAGAAAAGAAGGGGAAAATTTCTTGCTTACTATTTAGTATCTTGCCTATCTTTTAAAACAAATTAACAAACTAGGGACGGAATTTTAAAGAAATTTCAAATATCAAGTAAGTGGACATTTTCAGTGTATCTGAGTAATTAACATTTACTTTTCATGTCTACAAAACTAACACACTGTACTTTTAGATGACTGAGTTAAGCATTTAGTTGACATTAGAAGCTGTGAAAATAATACAGAATTTGACATAAGGTAAGACTTTTTTGATTATGTAACTAATTCACAGTGAGATCTTGAGCACATTGAATTACTCCTTAGGCTATATTTCTCTCATTTGTAAGATTGGATTACTACATTCTATTACTAGATTCTATTCTATTCTATGCCCGAAAGTTCTGTGAAAATATTTAAAGGCATTGGTTGGTTTTTAAATATATAAGCCTAAAGCATATTATAAATATGGATAAGTAAAGAGGAAACCTCAGCTGCTATCTGAAGGTTCAGATAGATTTGAGGTTTTGTATTATTTCAGTCTGAACTGTGATTATTGGAGCTGGATTACAAAGGATGCTTAGTGTTTAGTAGTAATAGCAGCCTCTACTTTTTAGTTCATCCCATGTATATGACTGTGAAAGTTAATAATTTTTTAAAAATTTTATTCATTTTATTTTATTTATTTATTTTTAACAACAGACCACTCAAATGGAGTAGGATAAGACTACATTGAATAACAGCCTTTAGCACTGAATGATTTTTGGTCATCTCACAGAGATAAAGCCTGTGGCACTTGGATTGCCAGAACACAAGTGGATATTTGGTCTGACGCCCAAATTGAATCATGTGCGTTTTTGGCTACTGCTAATTATAATCTTCAAAACCAGTGTTGGTAAACATACCACAAAGGCAGTAGTAACACCCCCATCACAATGTATCAGTGCAAGTATATTTGAAGAACACTGAATGTATAGTCAGAAATCAGAAGTTAGAAGACATGGGATTTAGTCTCAAGTCTGTTACTGATTCTCACTACAAAAAGTATTTAACCATTTTGGTCTATAATCTCCTCTACTAAAGAGAAGAATTGAGATAGCTAATGTCTCAGAGCCTTTCTTTCCCTTACAGTCCATGACTACTTCTAGGCAAAGTATCTTTGGTGTCCTTTTCATGGAGCAGAGACAGTATCTTCAGCTTTTATGTAATTTAGACATTCCTCCTCAGTAACACCATCAATTTGGTTGTATAAATTCTACGGAACACATCCAGACTCTAACGCAAAAATAGAATTAGGGTAAGAACATTGTAGTGTGTTGGGTTAGAGAGCTGCATTAAAAGAGAAAGAGAAATAAAACTTGTATAAATTCTACGGAACACATCCAGACTCTAACGCAAAAATAGAATTAGGGTAAGAACAGTGTAGTGTGTTGGGTTAGAGAGCTGCATTAAAAGAGAAAGAGAAATAAAATACAGAAATTAGGAAAAATGTTCCTTTTTCTTTGTTTCTTTTAAAGTCAAAACTTACCAATTTTCCAGTGCTACGAGGGTACTTAAAAAGTTTGTGGAAAAATGGAATGAAAGATAATACAAATCTTTCCATGAACTTTTTGAAATACCCTCATATATAAATAGATTTTGAAGCATTATTTATTTTTATGATAATCTGTATATGTTATTGCCAATGAACAGTTAAAATTTAGAACAAACAAAGGCTAGGGGCCGGCCTGGTGGCGCACTGCTACAGTGCGCCGCTTGGGAGCGCGGTGGCGCTCCCACGGAGGGTTCGGATCCCACATACAGACCGCTCCCTGCTCACTGACTGAGCGAAGTGTGAGCGCGGCACCAAGGGTTGCGATCCCGTTGCCGGTCCCGGTCCGGTACGGGCACGACACTGAGGGTTGCGATCCGTTGCCGGACATGAAAAAAGACAAAAAGGAAGAAAAAAAAATTTAGATCAAGAAAAAACCATCAAATAAATTATACAAGTACTTAGAATAAGCCTAACACATTTATATACTCAGTAACTGTTAATTTGCTTTCTTTTTCTCCTAGTAAATATTTAGGGTTTTTAAATGTCACTTTTTAAGGTTCACTCAAAACAAAAGTTTTAAAACTCTTTAGATCAAAGAACGTCTGCATTTGTCAATTTTGAAATATGTTCCTTGTCTTACCAGCTGAAAAAGACCTATTTTTCCTACAGTTCCAGTTAATTAACCTCTATAAAAAAACTATAAAATAAAAAACTACAAATTATTTTCTGAAATTTTTACTTCTTGTAGGAAATTAGTTAGAATTTTCTTTAAGATCTAGAAGACATTACGTGGGACTGATTTCATTCATACTGAAAGCAGAAAGGAAATGATAGGTTAACTCCCTCTACTCGTTTCAGTAGGGTGGTTGCTTTCTAAAATATGAAAGCGACTTGCTATGGCTTGAATATTATATCTCAAAGACCTCAGGATCTGTGTCATTCAGTGAATTGAAAAGTGATTCATATTTCTTAGGTACTTGCAAATAGAAATTTGATTCTTAGAAATTAACTTCAGATGTGTAGGAAGATGTTTAACTACCAAGTACGGATTTGAGATGACTTCAATACTCTCCCCACTAGCAAAATGCACGGTGAAGAACAGGTTTTCTCTTAAACAAGAAGGTTGGCCATTAATGGCTGAAAATCAAAAATTAATAGTTTGACTTTTATTTCTCCTCAATCAGCAGAAAAATATAGTTACACATGCTTTTGCTACAGCAAGTAAGAAGCTCCCTACATGTTTCATTTTAAATAAATTCATTTATCTGGTGGACAAAATGGATGTTTCCATTCAAAGCTGAGTGGAAATCATGTAATTGAAAAGTTGCAGAGGACATTTGTTTACCTGTAAACTATAATTACCTTTGCCAGAAATTTAGAGAAATCAATCTGGATATGTTTCAGACCAAATAATGATAACAACCATAATGATAAAGACAACAACAATAATTTGTTTAGTACTCGCTAAGTGCCAGACCTTGTTCTAAAGGATTTATCTGTGTTAATTCATTTAATACTTATAATAACCTTATAAATAAGTTCTATTATTATCCTTACCATTGTCTCTACTGTCAAACAAAACTTAATTTGGGAAGTTTTATGAGACCCTAGATCTACCATTTCCTATAATTTTGAAGAGATGGGCCTAAATATAGTTATAGTTTCTAAGTTCTCTACAGTGAGAATAAATTAGCTCCCTTTAGCATAGTTTTTATAACCTACAGATTATAAAATAAATTATAAAATGTCTTTACAGATTATAAAAGAAAAGCCTCTTTTGGTATGTTACTATCTCAATCTTCATTCTGTTTTTCATTCACATGTTAGTTCGCAAACAGTTTCATACAAGTCCTTCAGGAATAATTACATGTATGGAGTTTTCTTTTGAGAATTCCTTGTATGTGCTTGCCACCAAAGCCACTTCCTTTAGCCACAAATTGTTCTACTTCCCCATTTCCTCTGTCAAATTAACTTTTCATTTACTGTAAATACTCATGGATGTGTGAGACTTTAACTACTGTTTGGTATGCATACCTCAAGCTATTAACTTGGTGCTTCCAAGATGCTATGGTTTGAATGTATCCCCTCCAAAATTCAGGTATTGCCAATATAATGGTATTAAAAGGTGGGAACTTTAAGAGATTGTTAGGCTGTGAGGGATCCTCACTAGTGAATGGGATTAAGGCTCTTATAAAAGAAGCTTCACACAGCATTTGGCTCTTCTGCCTTACACCATGTGAAGACACAGCATTCCTCCCCTCTGGAGAACGCAGCAACGGGTGCCATATTGGAGGCAGAGCACAGCCCTCACCAGACCACTGAACCTGCCAGTTTCTTGTTCTTGAACTTCCCCACCTCTGGAACTTTGAGAATATAAATTTCTGTTTTTTATAAGTTGCCCAGTCTCAGGTATTTTGTTGTAGCAACACAAACTAATGGGAAGATGGAGTACTTGGATGAACAAGACATCAATATTACTACATCTTTGTCAGAGCTATGTTGTTTTCCTTGGTTATGCAGTTCAGGGTATCTGTTAAACATCTTCAAATACGTTAGAGAATATTTAATACAATCTCTTTATTTAGCAGATGAGAAACTGAGACACAGCAATATTATGTGACAAACTCAATAACCAATAGAAGAAATAGGGCTCGAACTCAGGACATTCTGATACCCAGTTCAATGGATTTTCCATTATTTATTTATGCAGAACAAAAAAATCAGACAACTTTTATGTTCCACTTACTGTGTGGTGATGTGGAACCTTTCCTTAAGCATTGAGTCATCATGGTTTAGTGGAATGAAAACTGTGTTGGTGGTCAAGAGTTCTGGGATCCCAGACTCTAATCTGTCACGAAGTTTTGCAACTTGGAAAAATTTGCCTTATTTTCTCATATCTATAATCTAAAATGAGGGTTTTTAAGTTAGTTATTTTTTAAGGGTCAAATTTAGCACTATCATTCTTATTATTCATACAGATAAGGAGTTAATAAGGGTGTGTAATTCAGTTTTTGTGGGACAAAAGCAGAATGCATGGCCTGAGGTCTGTGCTTTATTTCTTTTCCTTTATCAGTTAGCTATCCCCTGCAGCTAGAAGCATTGCCACCTTCCTTAGATAAATACAAATAAAATTATAATGGTATACGTAAAACTACATTGCATATATGTGTATGTAACATACTAAATATAATGTATTTTATGTAATTTACACAATGTATAAATACATAAATACTAATGTAAATTGTACATTATGTATTAATCGTATTTTATTTTATATATGTAAAATCTTTATTAATTCAACTGTGACAATTATTTACACAGCACTATAACTTCCTATTTCTCTGGAGCTATTTTCTATATGTGCTCTATATGAGTATTTGGTTGGTGACATAATATTGCTTATATCCTGAGAATGCGATATTTTCTCCTTGTTCATATTATATTACTATTTATTATTTTTTGTTAAAATTTAATCTTGAACTACGTTTAGCTTTTGTAATTTTATTTATAAGTCATTATTTTTGCCATATGAAAGCAATTCATGTTTACTTGCCTATAAACAAGAAAAGTGCCTACTGCCCATTATCTGGGGATAAATATTGTTGATATATTGAATTTAGTTCTAGTGATTTTTTTTCATTCTACATGTGGATGGGAGTTGGGAGCTGTTCACATTCATATAAATGTTTTCCCTCTTCCTTCCTTTTTTAAAAAAAAAATCCAAAATAAGAGTCATGCCTCATATTTAGTTTTGCATGGCACTTTTTCTCCCATCTGAACTTTTTTATTATGAGCACTTTCTCATGACATCAAATATTCTTCAAATAATCTTCATTGCTCCCTAATAGTCAACTGTAAGAATGTTCCATGATTTAGTTAACTTCCCCATTTCTGTTGAACAATTTGGTTGTTTCCTGTTCTTCTTCTTATAAATAATCCTGTGATAAAAATCCTTGTACATAATCTTATACCACATCTCAGATTCCTTCCTTAAGCTAGATTCCTAGATCTGAAATCTTTGGGTCTAAAAATGTATCTAAGTTTGTTTTCTTTTCCTTTATAGATGAATCGCTTCATCAGCGAACAAAGGAATGTATTCTATTTACAAATTTTAAAGATTTATAATTTTAAGTAAAAATTATTGCTTTTTTTTACTTACTACCCTTCACTAGACTTTACCTTAATACAGTAAAATTATTTGTATATCGCCATAGCCTGACCCCTCCTCACTTCTGTAGCTCAATTTCAGAGAAATCTGGCCCCCCATCTTCTCAAGTCCAGCTACAGTGGTTTTATTTTTGTACCTGTAGTCTTGTACCTATGTTTCCTCAAGTTACCTGTTTTCACAACCCAGTAAGTGCAATTATTTTTCCAGAAAGTTAGAGCTTCTACTACCTCTTTTGGGTTGAAATGTATGCAGACTGTCATGGAGTATTTCTCTTCTTAAGAGACATTATGAGGTGCCTATCTTCCTAAATATTATCTCGGTGCTAAGTTTTTCTCTCCCTTCAAGAATGAAGCTTATCTCAGCATATTTTTGTATCCATTGGTAACACCCAGGGTTTATAAGTTATATGGAAATTATCCTGTATCTGTATACTCTCTCTTTTCCCCCTCTTTCCCCTCTCTCTGCATGCCTGCTTAGATTGCAGAAAGCCCTGGAGGGTCAGACTTACGGCAGTAGGTCTGCCTGTAGCATTTTATACAAATAAGAGTATCAGGATGTGCTCAGCTGCTGGCAACAGAAATTCCTTGCTTACATGACTTAAACTACAGTATATCATTTCCTGTAACAGGAAGCCTGCAAGTATGTTAGTTCCATATGTACAGTCAAAGAGCCAGGTTCTTTTAATCTTTTTTCTCTGCTAACCACAAAGAGTTGGCTCTTGTCCTTATGACTGTAGCCTCACAGTGGCAAGCTGGCCACCGCAATTCTAAGGTTCAAACTTTCACACAGTGATGTCCCGAGACTTAGGGAGCTTTCTTTCTCAAGTTTTTGTTGTTGTTGTTGTTGTTTTGTTAAGATCCAGAATTCATTTCCCAGTGGGTCTCTTCAAATGTATTATTGTCTAGAATCAAGTCATCTGCCCCCTCTTACACCAATTTCTAGAAGGAGAAATGGTTCACATAAACTAAGTAAAACCAATCACGATTTGTCCCTGAAGATGTGGAGGGTCAGTACTTCGCCGAAGCACAGAGTGTTTCTGTTAAAACAAAAAATTTTAAGAGAAATATGCAAATGATACAATATGATAAGAAAAACCGATTTGCAGAAAATGAAAAACTGATGAATTTAGGATTTTATGAGAAGTGGATGAATTTTATGGAGAGACAATTACTCAATATAAAATTAAATTCTTTTTTTCTCTCTCTTTCAAACATTTATTGATCTCTTCTGTCTCCTCTGATTTATGAACAATTAATATTCAAAGGTTTCCAAAACACAGCTATATACTATATTTACCTCGAGAATATAAGTCATACAGAACAGATAAGCAGGTTTTCCATTAAAAGTATAGATTATTTTCAAAGGGATGTTGAAAACCAATGTGATTCTGAAAAGGTGTGGACCAAATATGGCTAGCAGAGTTGTAACTATTTTTTGTTGGCCTACTAATTATTGATGGAATTTCAGAGATTAAAAGAGAAACGATGAACTATGTTGTGTTTCTTCTGTTATTTGTATGTGCATACAATAGCAAAAAAAAAAGAGTAATTCAAAGCATTGTAGTCTATGTTAACTCTTGGTTCTATTTAAATAACAGCTTTGGATCATAAAACAATTTTTTAAAAAAGCCACAAAGGCTTTTATTCAAATATAACAGGAAGGCCCACAAAAAACACAGGCTTTTTTTTTTTTTCAAAGTAACAAATAGATGAGGATAACACAATGACAATGCTTAGTTAAGTAAATAATATGAAGCTTAATCCTCCTTTAAAGTTTAGATTACAGACTTACTCAGCAAGGAACAGTCAACAAACTGGCTGGATAAAGCAAACTTGCATTAAAATAAATGAGTATCTAACAAAACACAGTTACTGCATAATGGGCTATCAGTGTAGTGCAAATCTTTCCAAATTGCTGGGAAATAGACCATAAGCCATCTTATTTAAAGTGAAATTCCTCCCCTGCAAAGCATCAGGTGATTTAGGCAGCCCTAAGTTATTCAGAATTTCACTTGTCTGCTCTTTTTAATGTAGAAACGTTTGGGGCAAGTTAGCCTTAGAGAACCATAGGGTAGCAGTTAGAACCCCAGACAAGCCACCTGTGGTCTAAACAGCTAGCAAAAGTTGTCGAGACACACCAACTGCGTCTACGTGAAATTTATGTTTTGTTTTCTATTCACATAGTAAGTCAAAGTTTAATACTCAGGATATACCTCCATTTGGCATTTCCCAAGAGTTCCATGTCTTCCTCTACCCCTAAGTATATACTTAAAAAGATTATCAGTATTTAAATTAGCAATCTCTTGTCTAACATAGAATATACTTGTCTGTTCCCTTGAAGATTGTTTTCCAGGAATTCTAGTAGTTTTATTTTGTTTTGTTTCAGAATTTGAAGGGTCAATTTCCTGGGTCAGTCTGCTATAGTAGGGGAAAGAAAATTTTGGATTCAGTTCTCTTTATCTCTTTTTCATTGCTCTGTAACTTTCTAGTGTTATAACCTGGGACAAGTTCAATACCCTTAATCTATAAAGAAGGGGTAGTAAGTCATCCTTCATATGGTGAGTGATAAAGAGGAATAGAGTTAATGCATATTTTATGAGCACCTGGTACACAGAAGGCACTGAATAAACATTAACTTTCCCCTCTTTTATTAGACTGCCTGTATAAAAAATGGCGAAACACAAAAAGTTGTCTTCCAGGCCACCGTCTTTCTGTCTTTTTCTCCCAGGAGAAACTTCACATCCCTCCTCACACCGTCTCAAATGGTTGTTCTTCTCACACCTTCATTAAAATATGCCATCGTGCATTCCTTGTGTGTGGAGGGTGGACACGCAGCGTGCTGCAGTCACATCATACCATAAGTGTGTTAAATTTAGCAGAGTTGAAATGAACAGGGTACCCAAGAGGAAAGAGGAGGAGGGAAAGAAGACAAGAAAAAAGCATACAGTATGCTAGTTTTGCTCTCATTTCCACTGTGTAAGTGTGCCCTGAAGGGATAATGACCAGTGCATTGTATGTGTCACTTAATTATAGCACAAAAATCTCCTTCTGCTTCAAAGGGAGACACGACTGAAGTCCTGGAGTGGGTAAAGTCATGGCTACCATTCCAGAAGGGGTTTCAAGAGTCAGTTTGCCAGCATCTGGTTTTTGCCATACATGCTGTACTGATTTGAGAATCTCACCTCCTTGTCCACCATCATGGTTAAAGCCTGGCTCCGGATTCAGATTGCCTTGGTCCAGCTCTTCTCAGCTGGGTGGCATGAGGTAAATTACATGTAATATGACTGTGTCAGTTCTTAAATTGTAAATTAGGAATAACAACAGCTTGCACCTAATGGAACTATCATAATAATTGAAATAATCCATGTATTTTTCACAGTGTCTGGTGTGGAGTAAGCACTAACTGTAATTGTTACTAGGTTGGAATGACCAACTCAATGTCCACAGTGACTGGGGACGGGTGTCTGACCCTGGCCTGGTCCATCAGAATTCTTTTTTATCATAATAATTGAAATAATCCATGTATTTTTCACAGTGTCTGGTGTGGAGTAAGCACTAATGTAATTGTTACTAGGTTGGAATGACCAACTCAATGTCCACAGTGACTGGGGACGGGTGTCTGACCCTGGCCTGGTCCATCAGAATTCTTTTCCCAACCTATTTCAAACTACAGCTGGGAGAGAAAATTCTTTTTTTTTTTTTTTTTTTTTCCCTTCCTGCTCATGAAGATTTAAGGATTTGAGTTTCTAGTTCCTGGAACCACCGTTCATCTGAGAGAATGCTTTTAACACCAGGAGAAAAAAAACAGAGATAAGAGGTTCTCTTTTCAACTCAGAGGGCCATCACAGGGCTCTGCCAGTAACCCCCTTTTTGCTTAAGCTGGGGTTGTCTTTCTGTTGTCCCCAAACACAACAGTCCCATCTAATGCATTCATTTTAAGGAGTAATGCATATGGACTTCTATTCAGCGACACAAGTCTTCAAGTATTTTTTTAAATACTTCAAGTCTTCAAGTCTATTTTTTAGAAAAATGCCTGTGCAAACAGCCTCTGCCTCAAATTTAATATGTAAACTTGAAATAGTTACAAAGTTAATAATTTCATTTTCAATTCATATCACTTATATCACTAGAAGTTAACATCTAATAACATTTCCAAAACCATTTTAAATTTGAATTTATTTGTTTAAAGATAATGATTTCTTCTACCATTAACTACTGTAAGTCAATCTTTTGAAAGCAAATTGATTTGATGATATATTGACCTGTAATTCATATTTATCAAGTTCATTTGATAGATAATAATTTGGTTACAGTCCAGTTTGAGGCTTTTTGTATTTTAGGTGTCTTTTTCTGTTTTACTTCCACTTAATGATTTCAGAAATGTTATTGTGAATTATCTCAGGGATAACGTTTCATAATACCCAACTATAAAGAAAGTGAGAATTTTAGGAATAGAATGCCAAGTCCAGAAGGATGAACGTATACTTTGAGAAACAACTGTCACTTTTACTATGATACTAAATACTTGTACAAAAATTTGCAAGTACAGATGAGGTATTTTGCCTCTGAAAATTGAAATGAGACAACTATATCTTCACATTATTCCACACTGTAAAAGAAATACCAGGTGGTTTTAGAAAGTTGCATACAAAAATAATACCACCAAAACCAAGGAAAAATTGTAAATCGAAATCTGTATTTACAAATAGGGAAAAGAGGTCTAATTATACACAGCAAACAAAAGTAAGAATCTTCTGAATTATATCTCACTTTTTAAATGCATAAAGAAGATAACAGTTTTATTTCCCAAAGTAAGCTGCACTATCTGAGACTGAAAGAGGTAGTGAGAAATATGGGAAAAAAATGTAAAATTTTATTTCAGTATTAGCTATTTTAACTATGGATACAACTAAGTAGCTTCTAAGAGAGACTTCATGGGTCATGAGATTTCTAGCAAGTCTTTCTTCTAGGTAAAAGAGATAATATGATGGATTAGTGTTTGAATATATTTCCAAGTGCCTATTTGAACTGTACTATTGATCACATTTAAAAAAGTCACAAATTCTAGAAACTTATTTGCAAACACATTAAAAAATTTTAACAGGTTCCGATAAATGATCATGGTTAAACTTAATAAAGATCAACATGCTAATTTAACAGTTGTGGAGAATGAGGCAAGGAAAAACTGCCTTTTAAAAAAAATATGTACAAACAATGCAGCCAGATTGGAGTATAAATCTTAACACCTCAGTTCAAGCATTGGGAATCAGAAGGAAGGAACATGGGCCTGGAATCTTTAACATGGCAAAATACAAGCTCTGCTGTAAATTATTACATATTATATTATATGTATCGTGTATAATTATAGCACAAAAATCTCTTTATGCATCAAATAACTCTTTCAGAATGTCGATTCAATGAATTACACGTAAATGAATCAAAAACATATGGTTAAAGTTTATCTTGAAATATAGGACTTGACCAAATGTGTTTTGGGTTTTCACCCACCCCAAATATCTGAAAGATACTGTCAGTCCTTGGCTGGTTATCACTGTCCACTGTGTTCCTTCAAAAGCATTTCCTGTCTTTACCTAGCATTCAGTACCCTACTTCTGCTTGTTGCTAGCATTCCTGAGCGGTTTGTGGCCACTCACTGAATACATATGGCATTTAGCAAAATCTACTAAGTATGCATCAAAATCGAGTAGAGTTAGCATAGAATACATAATGCATTAAATAATGCTTAAATATGTGCATTAAGAAAATTTTAGTTTTCAAAAGGCAATGTAGAAACAATACTTTTCAAATTTACTTTTAAAATTATAAAAGTATGTCAGGCTGACATAGTCAAATATAGAAGCTTATAAAGTAAAAAATTAAAATCCACTCTGGTTCCTTCAGAAGTAACCATTATTTAAAATTATAAAAGTATGTCAGGCTGACATAGTCAAATATAGAAGCTTATAAAGTAAAAATTTAAAATCCACTCTGGTTCCTTCAGAAGTAACCATTATGGGGCCGGCCCGGTGGCGCACTGCTACAGTGCGCCGCTTAGGAGCGCGGCGGCGCTCCCGCCAAGGGTTCGGATCCCACATACAGACCGGCCGCTCACTGGCTGAGCGAGGTGCAGGCGCGGCACCGAGGGTTGCGATCCCGTTGCCGGTCCTGGTCCGGTACGGGCGCGACACTGAGGGTTGCGATCCGTTGCCGGTCACGAAAAAAGACAAAAAGGAAAAAAAAAAAAAGAAGTAACCATTATTAATTTTGTTGTATAGATAATGCAGTTTATATATATGCATTCACACAGATGTGAATATTCATGTGTGCTACGTACATGTATACATCATTTTTCCTACATATAGGCCAACACTCTACATATTCTACTTTAGTTCGATTTGTTCATTTAAAAATATGTCATGTAGTCTTTAGAACATTATGCAACATGGATGGAGCTTTAGCCCATTTTTTTTAATGACTATGGAATATTTAGTGATAACCATATAGGTTTCTTCCAGCTTTTCTTCCCCCCTCCCCCATATTAAATATTGATCCAGGATACTATTTTGCCTAATGTGTTTTCTTTTAGAAAATTACAGTAATTGGACTTTAAAAGACAGAAGAGCCCAATATATGGTGCCATACAAAACAGTATTTTTAAAAAATCTATTCATTTGAAAACAAGACAATCTCGGGGCAGAAGGTTGGGTTTATACTAACACTTTTAGATATGTTATATGATCCATTTCAGAAATGGTAATCTGGCCTGAAAACCTTTTTCCTCAATTATGGCAGAAGCTGGCATTCTTTTGCAGTACCGTCAGCAAATGGGAGAGATCCTGAGAGTCAATCTCTTGGGAATGTGAATTTGGGATTATGTCACCACTTAGCAGAATAACAACACTGATGGGCTGAAATGAATCCCTCTCCTGACAGACTGAACTTTTTAGCCTCTCCCATATCAGCCATCTCCCTGTTGTTGGTATATGGTTTCAGTAAAGTAAGAGCAAGTCCAAGTTCAAAAAAAGACCAGACCACAACAACAACAAAAACTTGATAATGAATAACACCAATTCGTACTTGGCTCCTTTTATCTGCTAGTGGTGTAAAGTAGCTTTCCCCACTTAAGTCCACAGTGAAACGATTATACATTTAATAAACAATCACAGGGAAATAGCCCAGGAATGATTGTTTTTTTCTGCAATCTAGAGAGATACATGAAAGCCAAAATACACAAAATAGTGTGTCATGTGCTTTGAAAACACAAGGAGAAAGGAATATCTATATTTACAGGTTCAATAATTATAAAAACAATTATCTTAATAAATGCCTATGTCTGAAAATAGTTTCCTGAGTAGATATATAGTATTAATTTATTGTCCATATACTACATACACTTATGTGCTAAAATTTTAAGTAATTCAAGAGTACTTCACTATATTCAGAAAAGGCAAGTAATTCTGTCCTTCTGATGGATTTCTTGCTGCTAGACTGAGACAAAATTTCACACAAATATGAAAATTTGTGTAAAATTTTCATATTTGTGTGAAATTTTGTCTCAGTTCATAATTTGGTCATTAATGGTCTGAAAAATAATCGGTTAAGCCAGATTTCCAAGGATTCTGCTAATCCTGCAGAATTCTGCTAATTTCCAACATATGAACGGCAGAATCTAGATTTTGGCCTCTCTACCATTGGGCTCTATTATTTAGCACGAACACACCAAAGTAAATCAGTTGTATTTTTCATTATAATTTAGATGAAGTTACACTATATGTATCTAACTGCCAGGAGCGAACAATTCTATTTTTTAGACAATCTCTCTTTTCGGTCTCTTTTTTTCCATTTTTATTGCCATTGAGTCAGATTGATTGTAACCCCTCACATTGGCTAATTACAAAGGTCTCTTAGGTTTTTGTCCACTTCAGTTCCAGGAATGCTACTAATAATTCATTTTTAGAAAACATTTCAATTACACAATTTTATCAAGTAATTTACCTGCCCTAATAAAGCTTTAAAAGTGCTTATAAAATAAATTATAATTTTTGTAGCATCAGGAATTACCTCAATCCTGTTCTACCTCATACTGTTTATCACTGTGCTTTTATAAAAATCCTGAATTCTAACCATGCTAATTATACTTTGGATGTGCAGTTCTTTATTGCAACTCCAGGTCTTTGTTCCTACTGTTCATTAGTCTTTTTACATTTGATATTACTCATCCATACTTATTCTATTCTGTCTAATCATTTTTCTCACATTTTCAACACCACTAGATTTTTTAAGTCACTAATTTTTATTACTTGTGATACCAAATTTTTATACATATTTAGTTACTCTAAGGGAAGTTTTGTTTAAAAATTTGTTTCTTTCTTAATAAAACCATTATTATTATTCTCTTAACTTGTTAGTTATCATTAGTACAAGTCTTTTAAAATATCTTACTGGATTAAAGAAAACTACACCAGTATATTTTGAATGCATTTTTTCATCTAGATCTATCATAAAACGAACTAAAATTTTTAATAGGATAGTATTTTTAAGTAAACAGGTTATTTTTCTTTCCAATGTAAGTACTCATGGTGAATCTAGATTTCCATAATTCATTATCCTTAGATGGAGAATTTCTTCTTTTCATTTGGGAGCCTATATTTTGGACATACTGTCATTAAATATGATATCTTCCAGGTTGAATGACAAAGTGACTAATTTCAAGACACTTTGTTTAATTAAATTAAAATATATGTTTGTGTGGATGTGGGTGTGTTTTTGTATGTATGCACTTATAGGTACTAGTCAAATGTGTATTTACTTGAAGATATCTATTAACTTCAATTACATTATATGAATGGGTAGCATCACTAAGTAGGTGAATGTATAAGTAATTATAATTAGTTTAAAATGCTGATTTCTAAAAGAGGAGCCTGAATCAAATTCTTTACCCTAATTTTTATATCTTCCAAGAACTTATGATCTATTTATTGTCATTAAGATCTGACATTTGCAATGTTAGGTCTTATCAAGACTAGAAGTCACTCAAGAGCCACCACAGTGACTATGTGTGCATGTAACACTTTTGCTTTCCAAGTACTAAAACAAGTGTGTTATAATAATATTCTTTCATATATACCACTTGTGGTTTTTCTTATATAATTTGAGACTGCATAAACATAAAACTTTCCATCACAATGCAAGATCCTGAGTGTATTGAGAAGCACAAGGAGTAGAGAATTTAGTGGGAAAGGCTCCCTCATTTGAGAATCAGCTGAGCATTAGAAGGAGGGCTGGTATGGAACCAGTCTCCAATTTTAGAAAGGGTAAAGGTCAAGGAGGGTGAAAATTGGAGAAAAAGGAGCAAGGTAGGGAAGGAAAAAAGAGAACTTGAGGGTGAAGTGGAGCAAAACATTGCTTCCAGAAAGATGGCAAATGGTCCTTCGTTAACTCCACAAATTGTTTAGGTCACAAAAATGATATCTGTAGTGCATTTGGTCTTGTGAAAGCTGGTGGGGGAAGGCAGTTCCTAACTAAGTTAGGTGAGTTGTGGGGTGGGGGGATCATAAAGATTGAGAAGTAAAGAGAGGGCTGCCAGGATGTAAGACTTGTGATTTGAGATTTGGGGGAAGTTCCTCTGACAGTCTGAGAAGGGAGAGCAGCAGGTGACTTAAGTAAATTAATTTTTCCTAATATTTAAAACAAAACCAAGTGTTGAGGAAATTCACACACACACACACACACACACACACACAGTTATTTAAAACAAAACCAAGTGTTGAGGAAATTCACACACACACACACACACACACACACACACACACACACACACACACATCCATAGCAAATATCTAGATATTTAGGAAATAACCTGTGATCTAAGTAATTCATATAATTATTTAAGTCAATCTGGAAGTTTCTAGAAGAAATTACGTCATTAAAATACAGTGTCAGAAAAAAAGATATATTAAAAATTTATGGGGAAAACATGGTGGATAGTATTGGGTGTGTTTGGGAAAAGAGAGTCAATAGACTTAATGTGCTGGTGAATCCTGAAAGACATTTTTGGCTAAATGAAAAAGGCAGCGATAAGTGAAATAGGCATATGACTGTGAAATCTAATCATTTCAGGACAGAAATCCTTTCAGTAAGTCTTTGTTGAGACAAGCACAGTTAATATGTTTGAAAGTGGAGAGTAGGTAAAATGATCAGTGGTGTTGAAACTGCGTGTATTCCTTTTGCCCTGGTAAAACCACTTTAGGGAAGGGGAAAAAAAGATACTGAGAGGATATCGAGTGTTGAAACTTTGGATTGTTTATAACATTGAACATATAATATTTAAGTGGAATTTGTAGTTAATGATAAGAATGGATTAATACCATTCTTCTTTTGATAAGAAGGACGTTTTCTCAAGAGTCTGTTCCAAAACATTCTTCTTAGGCACACAAGATTCTGTAATTTATACATATTATGTAGCCCAAGCAGGGTTATGCCAAGTACCAGAAAGAGAAGCATTGATACTTTCTGTCTGAAACAATAGATACTCAAGGTGACAGAGAAAATTATTTGCACATTTTTGAAGAATTGTAAGGTAGGCTTTTGTGTGTGCACAGGTTGGGAGAGGTGAATTCACGGGATCTTGTTAAAGCTAGAAACCCTCCTTTACTCCAGGAAGTTGCTCTGAGTTCTTCATTTTTTTCCACCATCTGGTGACATAAAGAAAAAAGCCACAATTAGATGTGGCTGTATTTTATAAGTTGTTGTGATATCTGCAGCTTTTTCTCTGTTAATCTTAAGGATGCACCCAGGAACACGTGGAGCTGGCGATAACTGAAGTTTGTTCTGCAGACCCTATTCTGAGGGGCAAGTGATCCCTCACCAACAAGCAAATGCATAGGGAAGTAGAGAGCTCTGGATTCTCAACCAGGAGAAAACAATTATGGAAAAGAAGTATTAACAGTCCACTACCGTGTATTTCTAGCACAGAACAGGAGCTTAATAATTGTTTCCCCCCACCTTGAGGTGGGTGTCCATGGCTTTTCAAGGTGGGTGTCATGACTCTCAAAGGGTACGTAATTCAAATATGGCAAAGAACAATGCATTCACTTAGAGATTTCAGCATTGTATGCATGACTATTAGAGGATGTTGCATTAAATAATTGTAACAATATATTTTACAATCATTAAAACAAAGATAATTACCACACAAAGCTCTAACTCAAATGCCATAAGTAAAACCTCTTTATAGAATCCTATGGGATTAGCCCAAACAGACCACTAAGTCAAAATAACCAATCTAGACCACTAAAGGACAAATGTGTCTGTTTTTTCTTTTCTTTCTTTCTTTCTTTTTTTAATAACATGGATCAGTTTTATCTGACAGCATCTAATTTAATGATGGCATTAACATTTTGCAGACAACCACATTCAAACCCCTGCCACACCCAAAGGGGACTCTGATCATAATAAATGATTGTCATTCTAAAACAAATAATGCCACTGTATAGAAAATAATATATAACATAACTTTAAGAGGAAAATGACATGCACCTCCATTGAAAAATAGCATTTTCCTTTCAGTTGGATAATAAGAGTATAACATAAGCAACAACTTTAAATTAGAGAAATAAAGACATATTATTATTCTTTGGAAAACCAAATAGATGACCATAATGTTATTTTTGTAACATTGAACAGAAAATATACATGAATTCTTTTATGGTCTTTATTGGTAATATATCATTAAAAATAAATATCATTTCTAACTGTGATGCTTTTGAAAGTCGATTAGAAATTATGAATGGATTATGATATTATGTCAAAACTATCTATGGCCCATTTATGACTACAGTTATTTCATAACATCTTTTCTTAAGTGATTGAAAAGACACATGTGTTTAGTCTATTAAGAGAGACAGCAGGCACACTCTGGGAATATGAGAGAGTTTCAGTTACACCAATTTAGGAGATAACTCACTCCAGTCACCACATCATCTTTTCTGTTACACTGAGTTCAGCCTCTGATGTCTAATGGCAGCCTGACTCCACGGAGAGCTTCTGAAACGAGCAGGAGCTCAGCTACTGCCCAGCCCTGGGTATCTGTGACAGTGTATCACATTTTAGGACAACAACACAATGCTTTTCTTATTTTGATGACACAACTACCTATTTTGTTTATGTGTTATTTCATTTTTGTAAAAAATGAGACTTTTTAAAATGAGCATTTGGGGATAAATTCGAAATTATGGCAAAAAATGTTAAATCTTCTATCCTAATGAATATGCAAGTGAAGTTCTAAAAAAAATGAAAAAAGAAATGAAATTCTTTGGATATGAGTGTCCTGAGGATTCTTTCAGGTCAACCAATATTTATTGAGTGTGAGTT
>NW_007730672.1:51987-54557 GCF_000696425.1 Galeopterus variegatus
CTTTGGATATGAGTGTCCTGAGGATTCTTTCAGGTCAACCAATATTTATTGAGTGTGAGTTGTCCAATGTATTCTGCTAGCGAGAAGGAAAGGAAAAATGGACGTTCACTGGATGGTTGGGTCAGTCAGGGTCATATACAAATATACATATATATATATATATACGCAAATATATACATATGTATGTGTTTATCAGTTTCCGTCTCCTTCAACCTTCTTTTCTTTCTTTCTTTCTTTAATTTTTTTCCTTTCTTTTCTTTTTTATTTTTTAATTTATCAATATACAGTGTGGTTGATTTTCATGTCCCTTTACCAATTCCTCCCTCCCCCATCAACAGCATATCTGTTCACTTATCTTAGCAAGTTCAAGGAATTATTGTGATTGTTGTGTCCCCCCCCCCCCAGTTTATTTGTTTGTATATTTATTTGCTTTTATTAGCTCCCACTTGTAAGTGAGAACATGCTGTATTTCTCTTTCCACGTCTGGCTTATTTCACTTAAAATAATTTGCTCCAAGTCCATCCATGCTGCTCTGATCTGCACAATGGAATATTACTCTGCTGTAAAAAAGAATGAAATACTACCATTCAACCTTCTTTAATGAGCTTGTTTATTGAGATCTGAACTGCCATAGAACACCTAGAGGTAACTCCTCGAATTCCACCATTGCCACAACCAACCAATAATCACACTAATTCAATTGTCACCTGATGCCCAGTGCCCACGAAGCTACAAGAATCATCTTCTGACACCAACATTGCAGCATTTCTGGTAGGGAACTTGCACCAACACTCCTGTGCACAGAGAGTGGGCAATCCAGTGTGTATACTATATCCTAGTGGGAAGAGGGTATATGTATCCACTTGCAATGTATTTTGCAATATAGATATCAAGCCTGTAGCTCAACTTATAGAGGTTTCAGTGAAACTAGTGAACCCATTATTTTTGTGCTCCCCTCCAACTATTTTCAATCCAACTATTTCAATCACTTGTGCAGACATAGAAGGATGAACACGAGCAAAATCTGACTATCAGTCATTGTAATTTAATCCAAATTTTCATTCTCTCCTGATTATAAGGATTTGTTTTGGGGCTAAGTTTGTCAGCTAGATGCCTTCTTCAGGATAATACCAAAAGGTGAAAAGTTCACATGACAGGGCTTGAATCTCACCTACAAGAGTCTAATAAAAGGCTGAAGGTAAATTCAGGGATTTAAAAACTGTGTAGAATATATGCTGTTATACTGTGATGACACCAAAATGGAAGGAAAGCCATTGCAGTTTGGAGAAAACAAAGGTCTTCCAGGTATTAACTAGGGGTCAGACAGACTTGGACAAACGTCTTTGTAATTCTTTCTATCTAATTTATTCATATGGCTTCTTCTAGAACTATTTATATACAGCTTACAGCAATGAAAGTTAAATTATATCAGCAAATTCACTATTTTATTAGACATCAATGGTGAAGAAATTTGAATGAGGACCAAGTTATGCCTTAGGGACTCAAAAGAAAAAAAATTCATATTTTTGTTGGTTCAATGTGCAATTTGTCTCTTCCTTGGGATAAAATTTTAATTATTCATTTCTATAAGACCTCTATATTTCAGCACCTGACAGCAGTTTTCACAGCTCTGCAAATCCACCCCCAAAGTAAAATGATGTTTATTGATGCAACAGGTTGATTTTGAATCTCACTTTTTTCATATCATCTAAAGTGTATAAAGTGTTAACACTCTGGGAATCTAAGAGAGTAATTCCTTCTCCATCATAGACATAAGAGAGAATTCATTTATACTTTAAAATTTTTATAGAAAGCCAAAAATTAATTATTAATATAAGGCTTTGTACAACATATATAATAATGAACACTGTGCCTGATTATTTTAAGCATTTCTTATCCATTTCAAGCAAATTCTGCAACTATTATAATGTTTGTGGACTTATTTCTGAATTGGATTTTCTAATCAGAGAAACTTTTAAGCAATTATAACTAAGTATAAATCATGTTGACCCAGAGTTATCAATAATATTAACCAATCTGCATCTCAGTAAAATATGTATTAATTATTTCACTCTTCTTCTTATATGACATAGCACAGTTTGAGACCCGGCTTCAGCCATTTTTGTTTCACAATAGAATTTCAGAGTAGCTGGAGTTAATTAATTTAGATTTGGCTCTAGCTTGAGTTCAACCTTTCTCAGCCGCCCCTTTATCCAGTCTCAGCAAAACAGTATTACCTCATTGACTGTAACGGCACCCTGGTTATAAGGACCTCGGTGTTGTGTCCCCTGTTAACCCTCTCCACTCCGAACTCATAGAAAACAATTTTTCAACTTATTAGTGGCTTTATTCCATAAGTTCTTTCTCACAGAAACCCTATTTAAGGAAATAAGCTTGTATGGACACACAGACAGACACACACATGAGAACAGTACAAAATGCTTCAACTTCTCTGTGATCTAAAAATCCAGTGGCTTCTTTGTCTACTGTGTCTCAGAAATTGATGTTGTTTTACATTCTTGCTGCTTTCATGAACTTGCTAAAAAAACCCCACACTTTCCTTAGGAATA
>NW_007730672.1:55068-56981 GCF_000696425.1 Galeopterus variegatus
TTTTACATTCTTGCTGCTTTCATGAACTTGCTAAAAAAACCCCACACTTTCCTTAGGAATATTAACTGTAAATAATTTTTGAGATAAGCTTTTACAGAGAAGTTATTTTTTCATTACCAGTAACTGTTTTTTATACTTTCTCCAAAGAATTCATCCTGCTCTGTGGTGTTCTTGTGCAAATAATGAACATTTCTGAACCATTGATTGAAATCTGTCTCTCAGCTCTGTAGAACTATTCCAGGTAGAGTTCTTCAAAACACAAATGCATTCTCTCTTACCCTACTATTTCAAGAGCTTTATATAAATGCTTGTTGAGAAAGGAACTCAGGCCTTGCAAGAAGCAGGTGAGTGAGCTTAGAACCCAAACTCTCAGCTCCAGTTAAGCCTTAGAAGACTACCACCTTGGCCAACACCTTGAGAGGCACAAGTCATAACCACACAGCTAAGTCACTCCCAGATTCTTAACCTTCAAAACTATGAGATAATAAGTATATGTTTCTTGATGTAAGAACAGATAATTAATACACAGCAGAAGACTGGCATATAATCAAAAACATATCCAATATGATGCTTGAATGTATTTTTACAATATTCTCTCTGTCTCTCTTATACATTTAAATATATATATAAATGGTATTAAATTTCCGAAGAGATATATGCATGTCTCTTTGATATTACTTATTGTTTTCCTTAAGCATGACAAATGACTGGCAGATCCTCAGACATAGAATTAATAATTATGTTTCTATTGATGCTCATGAGGTCAATTAGAGTAGATGAGGATTATATTTCTAAATATAAACTTGAACAATTAAAGACATAGCTCCTTACCTCCTTTTATCCATTTTCCCATCAAATTAAACAAACACTTGTTATAAGTTTTTCTCTTATTTTTTTAAAGATGTAAAGCCTGAGACCACTGCCCCTGTCACTATAGGGAGACATACAAATGAACCAAAAACATAAGGAGCTTCATAATGTTAATTAGCTGGTTTATATCTATAGTTTCTGGATATTCACAATTCATACAGGGTCTCTAGTGTTTTCTGATATATTATTTTAAGAAATTATTTAAGATATATTGATATATGTCCATTATTTCTTCAATGGGACATTAACTTCCAGTGAATATTGTATGATATGCTTAAATATATATTATTACCCGGATTTCAGGTATTTAAATAGAACCTGTTTATAACATTACTAATGAGCATTCTTAAATAAAAAGTGATGAAGATTTTAAAGCCTTTCTGATGTTCTTACCAGTGTCTGACATTATATAGTAATCTACAACCAATTGCTGCATTTCACTTAGGTAAATAATTTCTCATGTTTTCAACGGTGTGTCCTGGTTAGAGCAACTATGTGTACAAGCTTAACACAGAAATTAAAAAGCCTAAGCCTAAATTAGCTCAACTGCAACGCAAATGGTAGCTGAATTGCTGTAAGGGGAAGAGTTAGAGAGTGTAAAAATACTTAACATAGTGTCTGACATGTAATAAATACTCAATGGCTATGTTTTTAAAAGCTAACATTATAAATTTATGAATAATTGATTCAGTATCAGATAACACATATTTCTCAAATATTATTTTTTTATTTGCTATCTTAGAAAATGTATTTATTAACTTTGCTTTGATGAATTTTGATTTTGTTTTATTTGATGATGCTACTGTTTGTTTCGTTTTATACATTCTGATAGTCAAAGCATATATGAATAGATATAGATTATATATAGAAAGAAATATAAATAGATACATATTTGTGTGTGTGTGTGTGTTTGTGCAGGTATATATGAGGATACTTCAGAAAGTTTATGGAAAGATTCGTATTATCCTTCAATTCTATTTTTCCATGAACATTTTGAAGTACACTTATATATGTAACAGTAACACAAATCATGTTACTCAATC
>NW_007730672.1:57374-64410 GCF_000696425.1 Galeopterus variegatus
CCATGAACATTTTGAAGTACACTTATATATGTAACAGTAACACAAATCATGTTACTCAATCGGATAACATATAAATCTTAAGTATAATAAAGATGTCAATCCCAAGTTATAAAGAATGACATCTTGTTACAGGTCTTTGAACATCTATCACAAGTTCTATTCTGAAGAAGGCAAAAAAGTCACAAAATAATGTGAGTGGAGTAAGATATGCTTTCATGAATGAATTTTAATGAGATTTCAGCCCAATGTCTTCAATTTAATGTTGTGTTCATTGTTTCTTAAAATCGGTAATTTGAAAAAATAATTCCTAGACACTGTGGAGATAATTTTAAAAGAAAAATATAATTTCATAAAATAGAAGGTAGAGAGTTGGCATATAATGGAAAGGCCATTACAGTTGGGAAGAGTTATCACATAGAAGGGATTTAAACAAAATTGCTTAAATGCTTGGACAAGAAGGAGGCTAATATAGACATTAAGAACAATGAAGTTTGATAAGAAAATCAAACTTCTAAAATTGCCATCTCAAATTTAAACATCTAGAGTGACCTTATACCAATGCTCAATTTTATTTAAAAATTGTTTTCGTCAGAAGCATATGTTTAAAATTCATTTAAGAAAAACATTTCCAAACATTCTTTTTTTACCATCAGAAATAATTTGTCGTAAAGTATAAATTTATTTCTCATTTTTGTCATAACAAATTAAAAACATAAAGGCAAACCTGCTGTCTTTTTAAAAGTTTCACCCTGTATATGAATTTGCAGGAAATTTAATTCCATTTCAAATACAGGAAGCCAAATATGAGAAGTCAAGCAAAGCATTAGAGACCTGAGCACTCGTATCTGCCGGCCACAGCGATAGCCTCCCTACCTGTGCCTTCCCCTTCAGATGCTCCGGTGACCCTGGCCTAACTTGGCACCTTAATTCATAAATGGCCAAAGTGAAAATAACATGTTCAGCAAATGCTGCACACAGACATTTCAGAAATGCTTAAAACTGTGAATGACTTAATAGCTAATTAATCGCAATTTAAACCATTTAGTAATTTTAAAAAATAGTGGTGCATTTCAATTTTCATTTGTGCTAACACTCATATTTTTAACTGTTATCATATTGTGGGCTAGCTAAATATGGCTAGTGATCATATTAAAATGTTTATGGGAAATTGTGTAAGAGTTTCAGAGCATAAAAATGGTAAAGCATTTCAAAGCTGCCTATTTTTTTAAATACAGTTTTTCATCCAAATCGCCTACTGTACTCAAAACATATTTAGCTACCCAAGTGTTTTGGGGGTAAAATTAAACTTTAAAAAATTCCTGAAAGCTTTCTGTCCTTTAAAAAAATTTTGAGTCAAAACACACTTCTACGAAAATTAATTCCACATGCTTTTAATCTATTTATGCAAACCATCAGACTGATCTGTGAAAGGGGGCATTTGATATGTCAAAAAATTGTTTTTGGGATAAAGAAGCTATACTTGTGTGTAGTCTGTGTGTATAGTCAATCTCAAAAAGTAGTACATGCTGAAAACTTCAAATGCACAGAAAGGCTATACCTAAAATAATAAAAATGGTTATTAATTAAACTAATGAAAGATATTAACTATTAACACTATGGCACATTTTTCCAGTATTTATATGCTATATGCTCTCTATATAGTCAATGTTCATTCTCTCGGTGTAGCATACATGTGTGTATATATGTATATATACACACACACATATGTAGAGAGAGAGTTCTCTATCCATAAAAGAATACTATAATAATATATATAATCTGTTATGTAAATCAAATATATCATTTGTTTAGATTACACATGTATGGAGTTGTATTTTTACATATCCTCTAAATTTTTCTCTTCGCATATGTGTGTGTGTGTGTGTGTGTATAAAAGAAAATGTTGGAACTGAGGACAGTTTTAAAGCAAATAGCCTACATCTTAAACACACTACAAATGCTGAATAATAATTTTAAAGATTTAAGAGGAATCTAGTAAATGTTTACATATAGTTTAAAGTTTTTTATAGCTTCAACTACTTTTTGGCTTTGAAAATCAAAACCTAAGATAGGAACCAAATGTACTTAGACTGGAAATGCATAGAATTTTATTAACCACAAGAAGCAGGTGATTATAAGTGACAAGACATGCAGTCCATTTGGCATGGGACTCTAGCATGTAAAGCCCACAGACCATGCTCACAGCTGTGTGCCCTGTTATTCATGGACATCCCTTACAGCAGGTACCTTGGTCTGTTGGAATCACAGACAAGTAGACCCTCAAGGAACTGGTTGACCAGTCCTTAAACCTGGTGTAGAAAGATTTCCTTCCCAGCTTGAAATAATTCCTATTATCCATTTACCAGCATGGCTTCCCCATGAAACTAAAGATTTCAGACCCAAATAATGTGTTCTGCTTATTAATATTTTTCAGAACTCATAGTTAACTAATTAATAATAACAGTAAAAATAGCTTAAAAATACAATATCTGCATAAATTATCAAAGACTATTCAGGAAAAAATGTTTCCTAAGATTTTTTCATACAAAATTAAACTTAAATATGTGAATTATAGGGTTTTTGTGTTTACTTTATTAAACAGAACATTTATACCCACACTAATATAATATCACATATTACAGAAGCTTAGTGCCCTTTAGGAAAATACTAAGAATCATATTAACAGAAAGAGCAAAAATGATAATTGACTACATATAGATTTGTTATTTTCCTTTGAGGAAAAAGCTATTATACAATATTGGTATTATATTTTCATTTCACAATACTACAGCTTAGACCAATGTAATTTCATATTAAAACATTAATGAAATAAGTAGAAAGCAATGATTCCCAATTTGGGGGGTCTGTCCTCAGGTCTTATCATAATGTTTCTTCTCTTACATGCATTAAACACCCCCCATCAATTTTCTCCACCCTCACTACAAATTTGTACGTATATACACAGTTCTTTGGCCAAAAAGAGCATCAGCATACTGTAGGAGTGAATGAGCTAAAAGAAACTACTGAAGGATAAATATTAAAGAAAAGAGATGATTAGAAATGATCACTAAGGGCCGGCCCTGTGGCACACTCGGGAGAGTGCGGTGCTTGGGTGCGCAGCGGTGCTCCCACCGCGGGTTTGGAGCCTATATAGGGATGGTTCGGATCCTATATAAGTGCAGCTGACACCAAGCCAATGGGAGAGTGCGGTGCTTGGGTGCGCAGCGGTGCTCCCACCGTGGGTTTGGAGCCTATATAGGGATGGTTCGGATCCTATATAAGTGCAGCTGACACCAAGCCAAGGGTTGCGATCCCCTTACCGGCCACAAAAAAAACAAAAACAAAAACAAAAACAAAAAACCCAAAAAACAACAACAACAAAAAATAAATGATCACTAAAAGCTTTCAAAGGGATCAAATCTTTGCTTACGAAGGAATGATCAGATTGGCATCAGACTTTTTATGCTTATTACTACATAGAGCCCTAAATATAAAGTTGTATCTATAGGGAAAATGTCTTCAAAGTTCTGAGGAAACTGTAAACTTTTGCTTGAGCAGCAATGTTTTAATAGAATAAGATTGCATTACTCCTGTGGCCCCCAAATACACATTTTGATACTGCAATATGTAATAGATTAAGACCTGGTCATTAGTTTTCAACTTTTGGAGTCAATTTCCACAGAAAAAGCACAAAGGACTTAATTAGGGTGGCAGCACAGAATATACATACTACAAAGCCCGAGTCATGGTGTGGCAAATGGAAGTTTGGAGATGAACTGAGGAAAAAATGATGAAAAAGATAATTATTCCTCACTTTACATAGTGTAAATTTGCAATACCTTATGTAAATTATTTAACAGTTATAATAGTAGCCAAAATATATTTTTTTCAAATTTTAAAATGTGATGAACAAAAATTAGAATGTGGAAAAGAACTATTTGGTGTGAATAAGTTACATTCTTCTAATTTCAACAAGAGACAACAATAAACACTTTTTAGAAAGTTTATTATACAACCAAAAGAGGAATATTGCAACCAAGATTCTTAAAAGTAACTAGAGAAATGAGTAAAAACAAGACAGAAGAGTTAGAAGTGGTCATTTTAGGGAAGTGAAACTGAAAAGAATAGTAGGATCTTCGTTTACAATTCAAGGTAGACACACGGAAAAATCAACAGTGGTCATTTCCAGGGTGAAACCGAGGAACTAGGTGTCATGAGGAAGGGACATTCACTTTCGATTTTGTAGGATTGTAAGTCTGCTTTCTTTAAGCAATGAGTAAAAATAAAATCCTTTGTTATTACTTTGTAATTAAAAACTAAATCATTATTGAAACAAAGTTTATTAAAATTACAAAGTTTATTAAAATAAAATAATTAATAAATTAGTATAAAAATAAAAATGAAATCATCGTGAAAAATAAAATTAGTATTTTCTAGTCTTGGCTTTGTCTCTTATGTTTTCTGATAATGGACAAATCACTTAATATCTTAAACTTTAATTATTTTTATTAAAAAAATAAAAATATTAATACTGCCCTCATGCTGTATCATTATGAACAGTGAGATATGATAAATGAAGAGGGCTTAATACGTAGAAGCCTAAGACACGAGTAAAGAAAGTCGTGAAAAGTCTAGACTTTTGGTGAAAAATTATAATGATACTAGTTAATTTTGCTTCTCATTTTGTAATCAAATTTTTGGTGTTAATTTAGAAATTAAAGACATTATCATGTTGAGGGCATTGGGTGTTATATATTTTAATACTACAGAGGAAAAGGACCTCAAATTTTAGCTGTTATATTTGATTCCTAAATGGAATGGAGATTTATAATTTCCTTCTCAAATTCTCTGCTCTTTACTTTTCTCAAGTATTTTGCTCATGCTCAAAGCTCTTGTTCAGGAACATGTAATGAAATCTAGAGTATAGTGAAGCCTAATCCTAGCTAAATATCAATGCTACCTAATGCTATGGTTTGAGTGTTTGTCTCCTCCAAAACTCATGTTGAAATTTAATTGCCATTGTAACAGTATCCTTTAAGAAGTACTTACACAATAAGGGCTCTTCCCTCATGAGTGGGTTTAATACCTTTAATATGGGTCTTCTGAGAGTGGACTCTGGCTCTTGCTCTCTCATTATTGGGTGCCCTTCATGATGATATGAAGCAGCAAGAAGGCCCTCACCAGAAACCAAGCAGATGCCAGTGCCGTGTTCTTGGAGTTCCCAGCCTCCAGAATCATGAACCAAAATAAACTTTTTACTTTTATAAATTACCCAGTTTTAGTGTTCTGTCATACCAACAGAAAATGGACTAAGACACCTACTCTCCAACTTTTATTTAATATTCACAAAACATAATTATTAATAATTTATCAGAACATCTGGATTATATTCCAGGATGATCATTTGCAAGTTCTATAATATTTGAGAAAGTTTAAGCTATTTTAAACTAAAGGTTCCTCATATTATAATAGGGAAGAAAGCATGCTGATATCATCTACTTCATAGCCTTTCTGTGAGAATCAGTTATAACAATTCAAAATAATCTGTAAATATAAATTTATATACAAATATAAAATATGAATGTTAGAGTCTAAATGGTTATAAATATCCAAGATTTTCCTATTAAAAAATCATTGTGTCAGAGAAGCATCACATATTTAGAATCTTAAAGGGAATTATTGTGGGGTACTGAATAAGCAAGCTGACAAAGTCCTTGCTATTCTAGGGGAGCCAGCAGGGCTGGCATCCCTTTTGCCTACTTCCCCTTTTTCCCTCTCTTTGAGGTCTGACCTGTGATTGAACCCAGGACCCTGGAAGCTTTGTAAATGAGAAACTTATGTTCTTTTTTTGTTGTTAAGTAGTTAGCTATGAATCTTCAAGTGCTATGGCAGCTGAAAATGTTCTATAAATAGCTTGGTACCAGATATAACTGATTTAATCAATACAATTTGTTATTTTCACTGGCTTATAAAAGGAACCTAAAATAAACTAAGATGCCTTGCAGGCCAGCAGCCTGCAGGGTACTCCTGAGCCCATAAAATAGATTGTGTCTTTCTTCATTTCCTACTGTCTCCCCTTGGGGTACTGGTTGACAACAAATTATTTAGTAGTGGTTACTTTAATTAATCGTTTTATTGCTATTACAACTACTATACTTGAGTTGGTTTTAATGGTCTTGAAGGTCTTAAGAGAACAGCTTGCTTTGAAGATAAACATCAAAAGTATATTTCCTCTGTGTGACAGTTTTGCCAATACAGTCATGCATCTCTTAATGACGAGGGTATGTCTGAGATAGGCATCTTAGGCAACTTTGTTGTGTGAACATCATAGAGGGCACTTACACAAACCTAGATGGTACAGCCTACTGCACACCTAGGCTGTATGGCACAACCTATTGCTATTAGGCTACAAAACTGTACAGCATGTTACTGTACTGAATACTGTAGACAAATGAAACATAATAGCATTTGTATACCTAAACATAGAAAAGGTACAGCAAAAATGTGGTATAAAAGATAAAATATGGTGCACCTCTATAGGGCACTTACTATGAATGAAGCTTGCAGGACTGGAAGTTACTGTGGGTGAGTCACTGAGTGAGTGGTCAGTGAATGTGAAGGTCTAGGACATGACCGTGCATGACTGTAGACTTTATAAACACCATACACTTAAACTAGACTAAATTCATGAAAACATAAAGTAATTGCACTACAGTGTTATAATGGCTACACATTTACTAGACGATAGGAACGTTTCAGCTCCACTGACACCTTTTGGGACCACTATTGTATATGTATTCCATCATTGATCAAACTGTCATTATACAGCACATGATTGTGTCTGTATTGAAATTGACCTATAAGGCAGTCCTAGGTGTTTATGAGAATATTTTAGTATGGTCTCTTTTTACCTGTAAAGAAGAAACTATAATTACAATAAATTATGTTTGTTGGTGTTTAAACTGGACTTTGAAGCCAGTCCCACCTTTTCTCACCAACGAAACCTGTGCCTCTGGGCAGCTCACTTAACTCCTGT
>NW_007730672.1:65344-66402 GCF_000696425.1 Galeopterus variegatus
CGGGAGCAACGCCGAGGGTTGTGATCCCGTTGCCGGTCCCCGGTCCGGTACGGGGGCAACATGAGGGTTGCGATCCATTGCCGGACACGGAAAAAGACAAAAGATAAAAGAAAAAAAAAAGATAAATCTATCAGAGCCAATTAAATCAAATGGAGTGGATATAGCATTAACACAACTCTACAAACCACATGGAATCTTACTTTCCCTTAGAAACAAAGGTGCTGCTTTATCTGAGTACAGCCCCTGTTTTCTTTGCTTTAAATAGTGCCGTCAACCAAATATTATTTTTTAAGAGATCTCTTCAGGCCCAGGAGAAATTCCAGGTGATAGGAAACCAGCTCAAAGAAGCAAAACTTGACTGTCTTTTTATGAGCTTTGCCATTGGTCAGTTGTATATGAAAGATGAATCTGTTAGATATTTCTCAGGTAACTAGAGGTGATATGCTTTCTGACATGAAGAAACTGTCTTTGGCTCTGACCTAGGCTACAGCTTTTTAGAAATAGGAGGGTACAGAGGAAAGATTCTGGAAGACTGTTTGAGGAAGGACAGGACTATTGCATAATATGTTCCTCTCTTGCTTATGGCAATTCATGCATTTAAGCTTCTCTTTGATATTTTCACCCAGGGGGAGGGAACATCATAATGTACTCTTCTCTACTGAGATCTTTTTTGGATTATTTGTGTGNGGGGGAGGGAACATCATAATGTACTCTTCTCTACTGAGATCTTTTTTGGATTATTTGTGTGATGTTGGAAATGTGCTACATGCACATTAAATCTTAAATCCTTATCTAGGAGACAGAGAATGGCATAATATATTGACTGACCTAGGCCTGAATGACCTAAAATAGCCACACATTCTGGCAAGTCAACAGTTTTGAGCTAAAATAGATGACATGACCCCATTACCTTAAAAAGGCAATTGGAAAAACAACCTATAGTCTAGAATATGCCTGATGCTGAAATAATTCAAAGGGAGTAAAAATAACAGAATATGTACGTGACTCACGATAGTCTTTAATTTATTTTATTTATTTATTTATTTATTTATTTATTT
>NW_007730672.1:66974-78163 GCF_000696425.1 Galeopterus variegatus
ATTTATTTATTTATTTATTTATTTATTTATTTCCTTTTTTTTGTCTTTTTTCGTGACCAGCAACGGATCGCAACCCTCAGTGTCGCGTCCGTACCGGACCGGGACCGGCCACGGGGATCGCAACCCTCGGTGTTGCTCCCGCACCTCGCTCAGCCAGTGAGCGGCCGGTCTGTATGTGGGATCCCAACCCTCGGCGGGAGCGCCGCCACGCTTCCCAAGCGTCGCACTGTAGCAGTGCGCCACCGGGCCGGCCCCGATAGTCTTTAATTTAAACATACATGTATTTCTCCCACTGAAAGTGATGCCTAGTGCCAAAGGGATTTATTTAGCCTTAACTATTAACTATTCATTAATCTTTTAATATTTCTACCAAATAGTAAAATTGAGTAATTGAAATTACTGACCGTAATAGAAAAATGCATATGTAATTAATTATGCATCTCATATATGAAACTGTTGTTCATAAATATTTAACACAGGCACACACTGGGGCTTCAGAAGCTCTCCTTGGCTCATATGTGTAGGAATGTTGTTATACCTGTAGTTAGGAATCCCTGTTACAGTGTTCTTACAACAGAATTCAGTGTCTGTCTGGAAACGGAGGTAGGGCTGTGTATTGCTTCACACTCACGTACTCAAATATTGCTATTTAAATCAACAAAAATTAATGTGATAAGACAATATCATCAGAGATTTATTCTAAAATGAAGTATTATGGAATACATAAAAGTTGAAAGTGAGTCAAGGGGCTGATTATATAAAACACAAAGTCAATTCTATGGTGGGATTTGAGGGCATCTTCTGAATCCAATGGCCATGCTCCATAAAAATTTATTATTTTAGATTTACAATGTATGTTCCCTTCCTTATATAGTATTCTTATTTTACTTTTCATGTTCACCCAAGAAAAATAAATATTAAACTGAGTCATTCTCTGTTAAGTCTTTAAATGAGGCCGAGAGAAGCAGGATCTAGATCTTTCTAAAAACCCTTAGTATTTTGGTTAAATAGAGAGGTACCAAACTAGAAAGGAAGATACTCTTTGGTGTTTTGTTACTGTGTCTGAACAGACTAACATGCCTTGTATAATGACACATTTATTTCAAGACTCTCTATAAAGCCCTTTGTTACTGAGCATCCACTACTTATTTTGTTCTGACAATTAAATCAAAAAAGTAAGAACAGCAACATTTTTGCAGAGGAACAACTATGATTTCTTCATATGGGGGAAGACAGACCACTCTCCACATTTGGAGCCAAACACTTCAGTAACAGGATAAAACAGAAGTAACTAAACTCAATTCTCCACCCATTTTTGTATGGCCCACATGATAAGAATGGCTTGTAGTTTTAAGCGGTCAAAAAAAATCAAAAGGATAATATTTCATGAAATGCAAAAACGATATAAAGTTTAATTTTTAGTATCTATAAATAAAGTTTTATTGGAACACAACTGCTATTGGGTTAAATGTGTCTCCCAAAAGTTCATGTGTTGGAAACTTGATCTCCATTGTAACAGTGTTAAGAGGGTGGGAAATCCCTCTTATGGTAATTGAAAGGTGGGGTCTTTAAGAGGTGATTTGATTGTAAGGAGTGTGCCTTCATGAATAGATTGATCCATTCATGGCATAATGGGCATGGTTTTGATGACTTTAAAAGGAGAACAAGTGAGAGGTTAACTTTTGCTCAGTCCATCGTGCCATGTGATACCCTGTATTGCTGTGGAGAGTCACCACCAAGAAAATGACCCTCACTGGCAGTGTTGCCTGGACTTTGGACTTGCTGGTTTCTGAGCTGTAAGAAATAAACTTGGTTTTCTTATAAATTACTCAGTTTCGGGTATTGTACTAGCAACAGAAATGGACTAATACAACAGCCACACTCATTGTTTATGTATTGTATATGGTTGCTTTCACACTATAATGGCAGACTTGAGTAGTTGGGACTGTATGGCCTGCAAAGCCTAGAACATTTACTGTTTGACAGTTTCAAGAAAAAAATTGCCATCTGTTGTCCACTGGGTTAAATAGTTCTCCGCAAAATTCATATGTGCCCAAACTTGTGAATGTGATTTTATTTGGAAATAGGGTCTTTGTAGATGTTATCAAGTTAAGATGAGGTCATACTGGATTAGGGTGTGCCTTAAATCTGATGTGACTGTTGTACTAAGAAATGAACAATTTGGACACAAAGATACAGATGCACAGGGGGAAATGCCATGTGAAGAAAGAAGCAGAGATCAGAGCGATGGGTTTGCAAGCCAAAGAACATCAAGGATTTCCAGCAACTACCAGAAGCTAGGATAGATGCATGGAACAGATTCTCCTTCAGAGTCTCCAGAAGGAACCAACCCTGCCAACACCTTGATTTCTGACTTCTAGTTTCCAGAATGGAGAAAGAATAAATTTCTGTTGATTGTGGCTATTTTGTTACAGCAGCCATTGGAAATGAGTTCACCCTGGAATATAGACTTACAGCAATCAGTGCATGTAATACAACAAGGCTGAGTTTATATGACAGTATGTCTGTTATGATTAAATTTGCCACTGTACAACATTACAATCTCTTCTATATTGAATTATGTCTTGTACACAATAACCTCTAAATTCCTTGTCATGCATTGATAAAACTCCCTTATTAAACAAATAGTATCAAGGATCATGAGATGTCCAGAGAGATGTGAGGTTGGGTGGAGTATGGTGTAGGAAATACTTTGTATGTAAGATAACATCATCGAGTTGCAAGATGCAGCTTTGCAATATAAGATAAGTAAAAACAAAACCAGTTGTGTCTGTATCTGTGGGATTCTAAAAAGAAACTGAGAGCCTAAGCCTGGGTAGCCATGCTCATCGAACAGCGGTGGAGGAGCCCTGGAGATGGAGCCCTGGCAGCTGACCTCATCTGTCCTGTTCGGCTCCAATTTCTTACTTCTGGTCTCCCACCATCTGGCAGAGAACTGAGCTATTTTTCCTGCAACTCTTTCCATAAAAGGAGAGGGGGTGTCTGCTGCAGGAATGATATGGCATTCTGTTAAGACCAAAATATTGTGAATTATGTGCTTTATTTCTGGACACAATAAACAAAAAGAATAAATTAGTTTCTAGCTTTCAATCTCATCAACTTCTCAAGGATCGGACGGTGGTGCTTACATTTTTCCAGATTTGAAGACAATTATGATTTTAGGTACAGATTTTTAAGTTTAAAAAAAAAACCAGCAATAGTCTTGTAAGTTCTTATTTTAGGATGTTTGAAACGGAACAGCTGAGCTGGATTAGACGGTGGTGCTTACATTTTTCCAGATTTGAAGACAATTATGATTTTAGGTACAGATTTTTAAGTTAAAAAAAAACCCAGCAATAGTCTTGTAAGTTCTTATTTTAGGATGTTTGAAACGGAACAGCTGAGCTGGATTAATTTTCTTTGGGTGACTTTCTTTTATGACAACCCCATCTCCAAACCTGTAGAACATAAAAGTATAGAATTTTACCATTGAAAGATTATCTATGTTAAGGTTTCAAAATAATTTTCTTTTCTGTATAAAGCTCTCCATTTTATCTATCTATCTGACCATTTTTATCTAAAAATAACAGAAATTGCCTTGTAATTTTTTTTTTTAGTGGTATCATCTCATTAGGTTTAAGAACCGTTTAAAAATTTAATCTTCTAACTTTTCATGTTAAATTAGAAAACATCGAATATTTTGCATGTAAAGTGAAACATACGTTATAAAATGAGTACTTCTCCATGTTCTGAATATCTTGACAATAACCTATTAATACCCACCAAAATTTTTCTGAGTTATGTTTAAATGACCAAACTCCGTCAAAATTATTTGTTTTGATAGATATTGAAGTTCCCTTATTGCCCATAATGACTTCAAGGTCGCCTAGAAAACTGGTTCCCACAGTTCTATTTAACTAATGAAGTTATACAAACCACGAGGAAGGAGGCACTGTTGACCCTTCTGTTGCCTTACGCCAAATTTTAAAGGTAACATGATAAGAGTTTGGGAGAGAGAAACAAAGCCGGCCTATATGTAACCACAAAACCAGGAGAGTGACAAACAAAGATGCTATAGAATGGAAATAGATAATTTCAGACAAGAGGAATGTAAAGGGATCCTTCTTGCCCTGTCCCCTGTACAATAGCGTGTTCATATCTTTCTGATTCACTTCTTTCCTTTTTCACCTTTAAAGGCAAATAAGGAGCTTTGTGTTGTAACATGCAGTAAAACCACCTTAACAGTGTTACTAATTCCCCCAATTTTCAAATACAAAAAAGTAGGAAAATCTCAGTCTATGTCATAAAATTACACAGCAAACTCAGAAGAAGCATCTTGACTTAAGATGCATTAAGAAAGGCTTTTCAAACATTGATTTAATCTTATTTGGATTCACCAACAGTCTGCATCCCCATAAGAGACTTTTCCCTATTTGAAAAACCACGAAAATTATTTAATATAAAAAGATAGACTGGAATTTGTAGGTGGAAAATATTTCACATGAATATGCTCACTCTTCAAAATGACAACAGTGTAGAGTTCATGTAGATGTAAGATATTAAAACATTAATTATACTTTAACTGCAAGCACATATTCTTCAACTTACATACAAAGACCTGAAAATACATCATAGGTGTTCATTAAGAATAAAAAATAGCTTTATGAAGAGGGTAAGGAACAGCTAAGCATCACTTTATCTCAGAATAAAGAGCTGCCTGAATTGAAATGAGACAAATTTCAGTCATCTCTATCTATTGACATTTTTCAATCAACATTCTCCCACCTGTCCATGGATGCCGAATTTGTTACTCACAACCTGGTTGAATAAGTTGAATGAAATAAATGGTTCAGAAATAGTCCATGTGTGTGTTTTATCTCTGGTGCATAGAAAGAATCATTTTCTCAAAAAACGGGTAAAGTAATTAACTTAAAATCAAGAATCTAAAATGAGTTTGTATTAAGTGAAATAAGCCAGGCACAGAAAGAGAAATACCACATGTTCTCACTTATTTGTGGGAGCTAATAAAAATAAATACATAAATATATGAAAAAATAAATGCAGGGGGGTGGGAAGAAAACACAATAATCACAATTACTTGAACTTATTAAGACAAGTGAACAGTTACGATATTGATGGGGGGAGAGGGGAGAAGAAAGGGGGTAAAAGGAAGAATTGGTAAAAGGACATGAAAATTAACTAACTTGTATATTGATAAATTAAAATTTAAATAAATTAAAAAACTAAAATAAAATGAGCACATTAATTCAACACCCTAACGTTGTATAACCAGGAATTTTGCTTAGCACTGGGGAAACACAAGTGAAGAGAAGCAGAACTTAAATAATAAAAAATAATATGTTGGGGCCAAGCCCGTGGCGCACTTGGGAGAGTGCAGTGCTGGGAGCGCAGCAGCGCTCCCGCCGCGGGTTCGGATCCTATATAGGGGTGGCCGGTGCGCTCACTGGCTGAGCGCGGTGCAGCCGGTCACAAAAAGGACAAAATAATAATAAGAAGAAGAAGAAGAAGAAGTTGCAAAGAATATTTGTTCAAGGAGAGGATTAAAACAAGACAGTATAGAAAACACGCTAGAACACATAAGTATAGAAAACAAGTCAAGACTTATCCTTGACTGAGTCATTTCTTTTCTTTTTTCTCATTTTTCTTTTCTTTTCTTTTTTTTTCTGGCAGGGTATAAATAACAGCAATTATAATAAAATGAACCATCTGTGATATTAAAAAAAAAAAAGCACCACTTAAGATGAAGTGAGAATATCTGGGTTTAGATTTGATGGCTACCTTTTCTGGTAACTTGCTGTATAACCTTATTTTCCTCACCTATAAATAGAAATAATAATTACCATGACAAGGGAGTGCGGTAAGAAATAATCAGTTCACAGTTATACTCTGTTTACTCTGTGACAAGCGCTTTTCCATTCACTTCACATGTATTCATTATTGCAATCTTTAAAAAAATTCTGTGCTGTTTTATGGTGGAGGAAACTGAGGCAGGAAAGATCCAGTAACTTGGCCAAAGGTAAATTAAGCTTGTAAGTGGCAAAACCAGGTCAGAAATTAGGCTGTTTGGTTCCGAAACCTACATTCCTAATCCGACACAATGTGAGAAAACATTGGGTACCTGGGCGGTCCTTAAAACTGCAGTTCCCATCCCCCAAACATCTTCCCCCCAAAAGCATAAATTGTGTTTAGATTATCTATACTCCATATAGTGTATGCAGATGTTGTATGAAGTGATAGACACCATATGAAAACACTTTCAGTTTATAAAGTGGGAAGTACATATAGATGATTGTTATCAGGGCTGATAATTGAAAAGTGACCTTATCTTGGAATGATGAGTCACATATGGAAGTCAGGGTCTCTTGTAATAAATCCATCCATCTATAAATAATAGACTATTTTCATAAAACACATCAGTCATGGTTCCCTCCAAATCTGTGATCTCAGAGGATACATTTTGTCTTAGAAAGATGTGTGTGGGGAGGTTTCCTGTGTAGGAGTATATCATGTTGAAAATAGTAAATGTTTCTCTGAGGACCAATTAAGCATGATAAATCTCAAGTTGTTCCTCATAAAGCAATTGAGTAAGCAACAAATTGTTTAAAAGTTGTTTTAAGATCATGCTTTCTGAGAGAGTTAGTACTTCCCACAGTAACTGTGGCACCATAATTTGATATAATCCGAGTTATTTTTATAGGTTGCAATAGATCTCTCTTTATCAACAAATTCCCACCCAAACCAGATTAATCTTTGGAAGAAAATGGAGACTGCAGATAGCTATTATAGGAATTCTATGAATCAAGATGTATTAGTCATAGAATATCTCTGAGAGTCTTTGGGAAAACAAAGTTTGCCTAAAGCAACATACCATGAATCAACCAAGTATGTACTGAGATCCTAACATATATGTAAGTGTACAAGAACACCAGGGAGACTTCTGATACTTTCACCTATGAGGACAAAAAATAAATAAAATAAATAAATAATTGCCTAACATTGGAAAGTGGTACCTAAGTAGATCATATCATGTCGAAGGTATCTGAACTCATCAGAATATAATTAAATCCTCAAATTTGTCATATCCATCTTTGCATCTCTGGTGCTAGATAGGTGTTTAGTCTGCAACAGGGACCACATCTTACCAATGTTTAAACTCTGTTGAATCAATAGATGTATGTGTGCACATGCCCATGTTTGTGTCTTACTGATGAACACCTGGGAAAATAAGTGACATGGCAATGACAGAGCTATCTTCTGTTTAACCCAATTCGAGAAAAATGACTTTTCTGTGGAAATGGGGTAAGTCATAATTGTTTCGTTGTTCCCTTTGTGTCGTTTAGTAGCTAGTGAAGGCAGCAGTCAAAGCTGAGCTTTATCCAAAATTGATCCTTACCCACAGCTAAGATGACGAAGTTACCTTCTGACATTAAATCTAAGATCTTAGACTACATCAACAGCACCCTAAATAGGACTAACAGACCTCGAGTTCCACCATGTGTTTATACTGCTGCCAGCACGTGCACTGGCCATTGCTACACCAAATCCTTCCATTTTAAGTGGGCTTTTACTGCTTGGGAGGGGGGCAAAAGAAACAATATTTGCCTGAAGGAACTATATAGTATCTATCTATCAAATAATTTCCCAGCAGAAAGGGTTACCCCTTCACAGTGATTCTGTTAAACTCCAGGATTGCATCTCATTAATCTGCTTTTGCCATTCTTGAACATGATGTGGGGTATGGGGCCGTATGCTGATTGTCCAGCAAGATTATCCCACAGCAATCACTCCTTCCATGAGCCTGGGGAAGGGGGATGAGAATTGGGACAGTCAGCCTCACCAATATCTCATGACCTCCAGGAGGAGAGGAACAGTAGACCAAGACAAATCAGGGTACTACTCCATCACAGAAGGAGGACGCTATGCAGGCATACAGACTTCCACTCTACTTCTGCACATTCAACCTACGTTGCCTTACTTATTTCCACAAGCTGAGTATCCATGCCAGAAAATGCCACTCGGGAACTAGATGCCTAATGCTACTGTGTAAGGGAAACAAGTTTAGAATCTGTCCTTTCATCTCCATTTCCAGCACCATAGCTTTGGGTCAGTCTCAAGTTGTCATCACCTTGGACTACTTCAACAGCTTCCTAATTGTTTCAATTTCCCTTTTCATTTTCTCAATAATATCCTTCTGATGTGCAAAAGTTTTTAATTTTGATGAAGTCCAATTTACCTATTTTTGTTTGTTTGTTTTGGTTGCTTGCTCTTTTGGTGTCATACCTAAAAAAAATATTGACTAATTACTTAAATCTTTAAAGAAAATGTCTATGAATTTATATTCCGTCTTCAACAAACTGTAATAAATTGTACAATTTTCATAGTGACAGTGTATATATGGTTCACTTCTCCTGTTAATTGGGCTTAAGAATCCAGAGATCTAAGTGTAAATAATTTATGGAATAACAGTACACACTCATACTACTTTCACCATTATCATCACAACTAAACATTGTTACAGAGTGTTTTGTAGAGTATGCTATTTATAAATTTTGTTCTCTTGGAACAATTGACGCTTGACGGCAATGGTCATTTGTGGTCCAGTATCAAAAATTATATTTTCATAGGTCTAGCCAGAGCAATTAGACAAGAAAAAGAAATCAGATATCCAAATTGGAAAGAAATAAGTAAAAGTATCTCTATTTACAAATGGCATGATCATATGTAGAAAACCCTAAAGGCTTACCAAAAAAGAGTACTGTTAGAACTAATAAATGAATTTACTAGAATTGCAGAATACAAAATTGGCATACAAAATCAGTTGCATTTCTACACACGAATAACAAATAATCCGAAAAGGAAATGAAGAAAACAATCCCACCCACAGTAGCAACAAAAACTAGGTATCCATAAAGCTAATTACGATTGACTGAATTTAGACTATTAAATTGAATTCTATACAGTTTCTTTAGTGTTTCACTTAAACAATTTTATACATAAAGCGAGTAACATTGTATCAGTTAGCTTTGCTGCATGTGCACCACCCCAAAACTTAGTACTGTAAAATAAACAAAATAAAGTAGCTCACAATTCTTTTGGCCTTCTTGAAAATCTCTGCTAGGCTTACTTATGGGTCTGAGTCCAGCTGGTGAATGAACTCATGCCTGGATGGTCTTTCTCTTTCACATGTCTTGCAATTGGCAAGTTGTCAGCTGTGGTGATAGAAGCAACAGGACAATATGTCCCTCATAGTCTGGCAGACTAGCTCAACTTCTTTGCACAGCAGTCTCTGAGTTTCCAGAGCAGCAAGACAATGACCCCGTTCGGCAAGGCCTATTCCAGTCTCTGCCTGTGACTATTTTATGGGCCAAAGCAAGTTACATGACCAAGCCCAGAGACCATGTGAGAGAGTACCGCCAAATGCCATGCATTTCAGGGAAAGGAATTACTGCAGCCATTTCTTCAGACACTCTGTGATTATCTGCCCTTATTCTTAGCCATTCCTATTCCTGCACTGTGCAAAGCATGTATATGCCTTCCCGAGACTCCCCAGAGTATCATCCAATTATAGCATCAGGCTTTAAGTTCAATATTTTGTAATCTAAATCAAGTTTGGATATAGTTGAGGATCTTTAGATGTAGCTTTTAGGTTATGGCTCTTCTTGCTACAAAAACCTATGGACTAAAAAGACAAGTTATCTGCCGCCACGTATTCAAAACACAAAGGTAAGAAAGGAATAATCATAACAGACACTCATTTTCATTTCTTTTAATTTAATTTTATTTTGTCAATATACAATGTGGTTGATTATTGTGGCCAATTACCAAAACCTCCCTCCCTCCTCCCTCTCCCCCCTCCCTCCTCCCTCTCCCCGCTCCCTCCCAACAATGTCCTTTCGGTTTGCTTGTCGTATCAACTTCAAGGAATTGTAATTGTTATGTCTTCTACCCTCCGCACCCCCCCCCATTTTTGTGTATTTATTTATTTATTTTTAGCAACCACAAATAAGTGAGAACATGTGATATTTCTCCTTCTGTGCCTGACTAGTTTCACTTAATATAATTCTCTCTAGGTCCATCCATGTCGTTGCAAATGGCAGTATTTCATTCTTTTTTATAGCTGAGTAGTATTCCATTGTGTAGATATACCACATTTTCCATATCCACTCATCTGATGATGGACATTTGGGCTGGTTCCAACTCTTAGCTATTGTAAAGAGTGCTGCAATGAACATTGGAGAACAGGTATACCTTCGACTTGATGATTTCCATTCCTCCGGGTATATTCCTAGCAGTGGGATAGCTGGGTCATATGGTAGATCTATCTGCAATTGTTTAAGGAACTTCCATACCACTTTCCATAGAGGCTGCACCATTTTGTAGTCCCACCAACAATGTATGAGAGTTCCTTTTTCTCCACAACCTCGCCAGCATTTATCGCTTTTTTACTGTTAAGTTGTTTGAGTTCCTTGTGTATCCTGGATATTAATCCTTGGTCAGGTGTATATTTTGCAAATATTTTCTCCCACTCTCTTGGTGGTCTTTTAACTCTGTTAATTATTGCTTTTGCTGTGCAGAAGCTTTTTAGTTTGATATAATCCCATTTGTTAATTTTTCCTTTGGTTGCCCATGCTTTGGGGGTCATATTCATGAAGTCTGTGTCCAGTCCTACTTCCGGAAGTGTTTCTCTGATGTTTTCTTTAAGAAGTTTTATTGTTTCAGGGGGTATATTTAATTTTTAATCCATTTTGAATTGATTTTATATATGACGAGAGGTATGGGTCTAGTTTCACTCTCCTGCATATTGATATCCAGTTCTCCCAGCACCATTTGCTGAAGAGGTGGTCTCTTCCCCAGTGTATAGGCTTGGTGCCTTTGTCAAAGATCAGATAGCTGTAGGTGTGTGAGTTGATTTCTGGATTCTCTATTCTATTCCATTGATCAGTGTGTCTATTTTTATGCCAGTACCATGCTGTTTTGGTTATTATATCTTTGTAGTATAGTTTAACATCAGGTAGTGTTATGCCTCCAGCTTTATATTTTTGCTCAGCATTGCTTTGGCTATGTGTGGTCTTTTGTTATTCCATATAAATGTCTGGCTTTTTCCATTTCTGAGAAAGACATCATTGGAATTTTGATGGGGATTGCATTGAATTTGTATATCACTTTGG
>NW_007730672.1:78173-101504 GCF_000696425.1 Galeopterus variegatus
TTGATTCTTCCAATCCAAGAGCTTGGGATGTCTTTCCATCTTCTTATATCCTCTCTAATTTCTCTTAGCAGTGGTTTGTAGTTCTCATTATAGATATTTTTCACATCCTTGGTTAACTCAATTCCTAAGTATTAAATTTTTTTGGTTGCTATTGTAAATGGGCAGGCTTTCTTGATTTCTCTTTCTGCATGTTCACTATTGGAGAATAGAAGTGTTACTGATTTTTGTGTGTTGACTTTGTATCCTGCTACTTTGCTGAAATCATTTATCGATCCAAGAGGTTTTTTTGTAAAGGTTTTAGGCTGTTCAATATATAGGATCATGTCATCTGCAAAGAGGGACAGTTTGACTTCATCTTTTCCAATCCGGATGCCCTTTATTTCCTTCTTTTCTTTGATTGCTCTGGCTAGTACTTCCAACACTATGTTGAGTAGGAGTGGTGAGAGTGGACATCCTTGTCTAGTTCCTGTTCTTCAAGGAAAAGATTTCAGCTTTTCCCCATTCAGGATGATATTGGCAGTGGGTTTATCATATATGCCTTTAATTATGTTGAGATACTTTCCATTTATACCTAACTAGTAGAGAGTCTTTATCATGAATGAATTTTGAAATTTATCAAATGCTCTTTCAGCATCTATAGAGATGATCACATGGTCCTTGTGTTTTATTTTATTGATATGTTGTATCACATTTATTAATTTGCGTATGTTGAACCAACCCTGCATCCCTGGATGAATCCCACTTGATCTTGGTGTATAATTATTAGTATGTGTTGCTGTTAGCTAGTATTTTATTGAGGATTTTTGGATCTATATTTATCAAGGATATTGGCCTGTAATTTTCTTTTTTAGTTGTATCTTTACTTGGTTTTGGTATCAGGGTGATGTTTGCTTCATATAATGAGTTTGGGAGAATTGCCTATGTTTCAATCCTTTGGAATAGTTTGTAGAGAATTGGTGTCAATTCCTGTTTGAGTGTTTGGTAAAATTCTGCTGTGAATCCATCTGGTCCTGGGTTTTTCTTTGTTGGGAGCCTTCTGATAACAGCCTTAATCTCTTATTGTTATTGGTCTGTTCAGATTTTCTGTGGCTCAGTTTTGGCTCAGTTTTGGTAGCTTGTGTGTGTCCAGAAATTTATCCATTTCCTCCAGATTTTCAAATTTGTTGGCGTATAGTTGTTTATAGTAGTCTCGAATGATTCCTTGTATTTCAGATGTATCAGTTGTAATATCACCTTTTTCATTTCTAATTTTTGTTATTTGGATCTTCTCTCTTCTTTTTTTAGTTAGCAGTGCTAATAGTTTGTCAATTTTTAAAAATCTTTTCAAGAAACCAACTTTGTGATTCATTGATCTTTTGTATTGTTTTTTTGGATTTCAATTTCACTAAGTTCTGCTCTGATCTTAATGATTTCTTTCCATCTGCTAACTTTGGGTTTGGATTGTTCTTGTTTTTCTAGTTCTTTAAGGTGAAGTGTTAAGTTGTTCACTTGCCATCTTTTCATTCTTCTGAAGTAAGCATTTAATGTGATAAATTTCTCCCTTAGTATTTCTTTTGCAGTATCCCACAGGTTTGGTATTATGTATCATTATTTTCATTAGTTTCAAGAAATTATTGATTTCCTGTTTGATTTCTTCTTGGACTCATGTGTCATTAAGTAGAATGCTGTTTAATTTCCATGTGTTTGTATAGTTTCCAGAATTTCATTTGTTATTGATTTCTAGTTTTAATCCATTGTGGTCTGAGAAAATACATGGGACAATTCCAATTTTTTTAAGTTTGTTGAGACTTGGTTTGTGACCTAACCTGTGATCTGTCCTGGAGAGTGATCTATGTGCTGATGAGAAGAATGAATATTCTGAGGTTGTTGGATGGAATGTTCTGTAGATATCTGTCGAGTTCAATTGGTCTAGAATGTTGTTTAGATCTTGTGTTTCTCTGCTGATTCTTTGCCTAGATGATCTGTCCAATATTGACAGTGGGGTGTTCAGGTCCCTTGCTATTATGGTATTAGTGTCTATTTCCTTCTTTAGGTCTAATAGAGTTTGCTTTAGAAATCTGGCTGCTCTGACATTGGGTGCATATATATTTATTATTGATATGTCTTCTTGATGGATCAATCCTTTTATCATTATGTAGTGGCCCTCTTTATGTCTTTCTATGGTTTTTAGTTTAAAGTCTATTTTATCAGATATAAGAATAGCTACTCCAGCTCGTTTTTCATTTCTGATTGCATGGTAAATCTTTTTCCATCCTTTCACTCTTAGTCTATGTGAGTCTTTATAGTTGAGGTGGATCTCTTGAAGACAGCATATAGTTGGGTCCTCGTTTTTAATCCAGTCAGCCAGTCTGTGTCTTTTTATTGGGGAATTTAATCCTTTTACATTAAGAATTGTTATTGAAAATTGTTGATTTAATTCTAGCATATAATTGATTTTTGTTTGGATGTCTTAAGTGTCTTTTGTTCCTTTCTTTCTGATTTACTGTTTGTTTTCTGTATTTGTTAGTTCCTTGAGTTGTAGATAACCTTTTTATTTGTTTGTTTTCTCTTCATTGTTGCCATTTTTATTTTACTAGTGGTTTTTGATTTTTCTTGAGTTTTGATGACAGTGGTAGTTGTTTTTCACGTACCAAACCCAGTACTCCCTTGAGAATTTCTTGTAAGGGTGGTCATGTGGTAGTGAACTCCCGCACTTTTTATTTGTCTGAGAAATACACTGTTTGCCCTTCATTTCAGAAGGATAGCCTTGCAGAGTAGAGTATTCTTGGCTGGCAATCTCTGTCTTTTAGTATTTAGAATATGTCATCCCATTCCTTTCAGGCTTTTAGGGTTTGTGATGAAAAGTCTGATGTTAGTCTGATTTGGGCTCCTTTATAGGTGATTTGATGCTTCTCTCTTGAAGCTTTTAAGATTCTCTCTTTATCTTTGAGTTTTGCCAATTTGACTATAGTATGTCTTGGATAAGACCTTTTTTGGGTTGAATACAGTCGAGGATCTTTGGGATTCCTGAATCTGAAGATATGTGTCTTTTCCTATACCTGGGAAGTTTTCTGCCACTATTTTGTTGAATATGTTTTCAATACAATCTCTTTTTTCTCCCCTTCTGGAATACCCATGACTCGGATATTTGAGTGCTTAAGGTTGTCTGATATCTCTCTTAGATTTTCTTCAATGTTTTTAATTATTTTGTCTGCCTGTGTTATTTCAAACAGCCCATCTTCAAGGTCAGAAGTTCTCTCTTCTGCTTCTGCAAGTCTGCTGGTTAAACTCTCTGTTGTGTTTTTTATTTCATTGAATGAATTCTTCAGCTTGGCAAGCTCTACTACATTCTTTTTCAGGGCATTGATTTCCTTGTACATTTTTTCTTTCAGGTCCTGTATACTTTTCCTCGTTTCATCATGTTGTCTAGATGAATTTTCTTGTATCTCATTTGGTTTCCTTAGAATTATCACTCGAAATTCCTTGTCAGACATTTCAAGGGCTTCTTGTTCTATAGGATCTAGAGCTTGAGAGTTATTACCCTTTGGTGGTGTGCTTTCTTGATTTTTCATATTTCTGGTATCTTTTCTTTTTTTTTTTTTTCCTTTTTGTCTTTTTTCGTGTCCGGCAACGGATCGCAACCCTCAGTGTTGCCCCTCTCCTCGCTCAGCCAGTGAGCGGCCGGTCTGCATGTGGGATCTGAACCCTCGGTGGGAGCGCCGCCGCGCTTCCCAAGCAGCACACTGTAGCAGTGCACCACCGGGCCGGCCCTGGTATCTTTTCTTTGATGTTTAGTAATTGTGGCGGGGAATTTCACGGTCCACTGGTTTGACACTATTGTCTGGCTAGGATGCTGCTGGGGCTGCCAATTTGGTATGGCTGCCTCAGTGTCTGCTCAGTTGCCCACTAGTGCCTTGAGTGCATGGTCACCTTGGGTCTTGGGCCTCTCCAGGGAGGCACCTCTCTGATCTGCATGCACTCCTCTGGGCTGGGGTTGGAGTCGGGTGGCAGTGGCGAGGCCTACCTGCCAGGTCATGCGCTGGCACCACAGGACATGTGGTCTCTGTGGATCTTCCACTTCTCTGGCTGGGCACTTCCCTCCCTGACCCACACGCACTCGACCGGGCGGGGGATGGAGTTGGGTGGTGGTGGCAAGGCCTACCTGCTGGGTCCCAGACACTCCTTTTCAAAACAAGGAAAATCCAGAGACATATTGCAATTACTAGCCCATAATAATTCTGAAATTCTGCCTTATAAATATTTCCAAGTCCCTCTATACTGAGGGCAGAGATGCTCCTTGATCAGAAACAGGTTCTATTTATTGAGAGTCACTCCTCAGCACATTCTTTTTACTGGTCCGTGGGAGCGACTCCTTCAGTAATTGCTTTCAGTAGCTCTTGCCATCACCCCTGGGCTTCAGAGCTCTGGTCTCTGAGAATACTTACCAAAAAATAATTATCTGAGTGATATATAGGGGAAAGTATTTCTTTTCAATAAGATAGATCTTGTGCTTTCAGCTAAGTAGATTTCTCATCTGTTTGCTGGTAGTAGAAAGTCATAGACTTGAGATCACTTTTCATTTGGAACTATTTCAGTCCCTTTTAGTTTAAGAAGGCAGGCTTTCATCAATATAACTCTCTTAAAAGTGTTGTGGGTTCTCTATTAATCTGATTCGGGTTTACTCCATATCTTAAATGACTAAATACACCATTATTGTTCATACAAGTTCTCTTTGTTTTTTGGCATGTCAGACTGCTGTGGACAAGACCCTAAAGAGTTTTAGAAGACTTTTTTAAAAAATAGCTGAGGTCTACTAGGCATGACTTAAATTTTTTCTGTTGTTTCAACACAAAGTCTTACACTTGCACCCTTGATTCAATATTAGTCTCGATAGCATGCTTTACTGACAGCATCCTGGATTTGATCTTTGCTTTAAGAATCTTAGCTACTTTGAGATAATTTTATTAGGTAAACAAAACTATAGATAAAAGTGTTTATTTTTTAATCCTACACAACTTGGCCCTTCCATTTTCCCTCTAAATTCTGCATTTATATGAAGCTACTGTGAAAGGTTCATGGAACATTTGTATTATCTTTTAATTCTCTTTTTCTACAAACATTTTGAAGTACCCTCATATCATTCAGCTCTCTTTAGCTTATACTTTTCTTCCTCTACTTATTGTCTGCAGTTAGGTGCGTGGTTTAGATACATTTTTCATGTTTCGAGTTAGTGCAGGAAACAGTTTTCCTGCCATATGATGCAGTCCTCCATTTTTTAAGCCTACTATAGTAGATCACTCACCATTTTTTCAGTCTCTGTTGTTTCCTCACTGTTTTTTAAGTCCATACTACATGGCTCCAAAGTCACTGCCACCTATTTTAGGTTTTTGCTAGGGCAGCACCTTACTTCTAGGTAGAACATTCTGAATCAGTTTGCTTTTCCTTTATCATTAATGACCCCCAAACTTAGTAGTTTAAAACAGTAATGTTATGACTCTGTAGATCATCTGGGTGGTTTGTTTGGTCTGGTCAGCTCAGCTGATTTTAGTTGGGCTCATTCATGGGCCTGCAGTATGACCTACATTGATATCATTTGCACGTCTAGTGATTGACAGGCTGTCATCTGGGCAACAGAAATAACTAGGTCTCTCATCATCTAATAGAGGTCACAAGACTTTTAAGAGCAGAAAGGAAGTAAAACTCAATGAAAGTGATTTTCAAGTCTCTGCCTGTATCTTGTTCGTTACTGATGTGCTTGCCAGAGAAAGTCAGTGTCAAGCTCAGAGTCAACACTGGGAAGTAGTACTGAGTGGCCTACATGCAGGGGGTGGGGCACTATTCTGACCATTTCCCAAACAATCTACCTGTGTAGTTAATCTACATTCTACTGGCTATGTGATTTCTGACAGGCAACTTGTACTCAACAAGTCTCTCTTTCCTTATCTGCAGTGGCAGAATCAACAGAAGCAAACAGTTCAGATTGTTGGGAGTATTAAATGAGAATATATATAAGGGATTTTGAATAGTACTTGGTATATTGTACGGGCTAAAAAAATTAAAAAGCTACCAACCTCTTCCACGAAGTATGTCCACTTTTAAAGGCAGCATTCTACAAAGATGAAGTACATGTTTTACTCCTCTATTTGAGATTAAAAGGTAAGTTTTCTATGAAATCTCATGTTTAAGAATTTACAAAACAGTCATTTGGGGGGCCAATATGGGAATAAGATCCATCTCAGTCAGATTGAAGTTGCCCTCCTGGAGTAAAATGACCCCAGGTTTTTCTGAGGTGAAACGGATGCACACTTCTTCTCCTACCTGAGATAAAGAACTCTGTACGACTGGGATGATGTCACATTTACCTTTATATTGTACACAGTACCTATTACAGAGCTTTGCACCAAGTAGGTACCCAATAAGTGTATTCTAAATTCTATGCAATTGCTGTTGCCTCTTAATAATTCTATGTAATTTTTGAAGTTGTTTTATTACTTGATGTTTTATGCCTTTTCTTCTCTTAATGGCACATTTTAAGAGAGCAGCCCTTAGTTTGGGAAGCACCTCTCTTTTAGAACCCATTATAGTGTCTCAGGAGTGACAAAATATCCTGCATAAAAATATCTATTACCGGGCCGGCCCGGTGGCGCACTGCTTCAGTGCGCCGCTTGGGAAGCGCGGCGGCGCTCCCGCCGAGGGTTCGGATCCCACATGCAGACTGGCCGCTCACTGGCTGAGCGAGGGGCAGGAGCAACGCTGAGGGTTGCGATCCCGTAGCCGGTCCCGGTCTGGTACGGGCGCGACACTGAGGGTTGCGATACCAAGGCATGGATTAGAAAGCTATGCTTTCATTATATGGGGGTAAAAAAAAAAATTGGAATTGCAGCATCATGCTAAATACGGACATACTATGTACGTTATTTTTCTAGGGCACCATAACAAATTGCCACAGACTGGGCAGCATAAGCAATAGAAATTTATTTTTGCACAGTTCTGTAGGCTGGAAATTCAAGATCAAGGTATAGACAGGGTTGTTTCTTCTGAGGCCTGTCTCCTTGGCTTGTAGATGTCCATCTTCTCCCTGTGTCTTCCCATTATTTTTCTTCTGTGCATGTGGGTCCTAATCCTCTCTCTTTTTTTTTTTCCTTTTTGTCTTTTTTACTGACCGGTACGGGATCGCAACCCTCGGTGTTGCACCCGCGCCGCACTCAGCCAGTGAGCGGGAACCGGTCACCACATGGGATCCGAACCCTTGGCGGGAGCGCTGCCACACTCCCAAGCGCGTACTTTCCAGTGTGCCACCGGGTTGGCCCAGTCCTAATCCTCTCTCTTTTTTTTTTTCCTTTTTGTCTTTTTTACTGACCGGTACGGGATCGCAACCCTCGGTGTTGCACCCGCGCCGCACTCAGCCAGTGAGCGGGAACCGGTCACCACATGGGATCCGAACCCTTGGCGGGAGCGCTGCCACACTCCCAAGCGCGTACTTTCCAGTGTGCCACCGGGTTGGCCCAGTCCTAATCCTCTCTTACAGTGACACCATTCATATTGGATTTGGGCCCCTCCTAGGGACCTCGTTTTACCTTATTTGATTCTTTGAAGGTCTTATCTCCAAATACAGTCACTTTCTGAGGCACTGAGGATTAGAACTTTGACATGTGAATTTTAGGGGTACACAATTCAGCCTATAACACTATGCTACATAAAGTTTTGTTAGGTTCAAGAACTTACTCCTTGACTACACACTGAGCCCAGGTGGAATCTTGTTTTACTTTTATTTTTCAGTCAAATGACTTGTCTCTTCATTATCACCTGGTGTTATCTCTGTAACACTATACTTGGAGAGAAAGCAGAAAACACGTCTGGCTAAATGAAACAACTAGTAAAATTCATTCATGCATTGAGTGGTTGTCACTTTCTAGTGGAACTAGGAGGGAAAGCAACACAGATATGGCTTTTGTTTTCTAGGAGTCTAGTGGGGAACTTGTCAAGTAGTCACACTAAGGTATGTATAATTATGATCTGAAGTAAGTGCCCTGATAATAAGCAGTGCAGAACGTTGTGATTGGTGGTGAGGTAAAGATCCTTTATTTGGGGTAAATGAAGGCATTTCAGTCACAGCAACAGCATGGGAAAATGGCATGGAGTGTTCAAGAAACTAAAAGAAAAATAAATTGGCAGAAATGTAAAGAGCGAGGGAGGTGTTGAGATGAGACTAGAGAGACAGGAAAAAACAGACAACGTATGGCCTTATCCTAAGACCACTCAGAAGCCACAGGGATTTGAATCAGTGTGTGTGTGCAGGGAGTGATGTGATAGGCCTTTCATTATTAAAAATTATTATTTATAAATAATTTCTCATGTTAATGATTCAGTTTCTTTTTATTATTATTTTTAGTTGACACAATAATTGTACGTATTTATGGGCTACAGAGTGATATTTCAACAAATACAATATGTAATGATCAAATCAGTGTAGTTAGTATCTCTGTTACCTAAAATATTTATCAGTTCTTTGTTTGGGGAACATGTGAAAGCCTGTCTTCTAGCTATTTGAAAGTGTATAATAAATTATTGTTAACTATAGTCATCTTGCAGTGCTATAGAACACTAGAACATATTCCTCTTATCTTGTTGTAATTGTGTAGCTTTTAGCCAACTTCTCCCTATATATACATATTTGTCAGGGTTCTCCAGAGAGAGAGAACCAGTAGGATGTGTATATAAATATATGAAAGGAGATTTATTAGGGGAATTGGCTCACACGATTGTGAAGGCTGAGGAGTCCCACAATAGGTCATCTGTGAACTGGATGCTGGTAGATGATGGTGTGATTCTCAGCCGAATGCCAAAGGCCTGAGGGCCAGAGATAACACTAGTGTAAGTCCTGGAACACTAAGGCTGAAGATCTTTAGGTTGTGATGTCCGTGGACAACAGAGAAGAGTGGATCCCAGATCCAGGGGAATAGAGTGAGAGATTGGTCTTCTTCTCTGTTTTTGTTCTCTCCGGGCTCTCGGCAGTAATCCATATTGAGGGCAGATCATTCCCAGCTAGTCCACTCAGGCCACATGCTAATCGTTTTTGGAAACACCTTCATAAACACACCCAAAAAAGTTGCTTTACTAGGTTTCTCAGTATTCCTTAATCTAAGCAAGTTGACACTTAGAATTAACCATCACAAGTCTATCCCTTGTTAACTTGGTGTCCATATGTATCTCTTTAAACCATACTCAATATTCAAATGGGACAATAATCACATAATAGTTCTGCTTAATGATGAAACTACTCTGCCTACTACTGAAAAGACATTAATCCCTCTCCCAGAAGAGGAGGAAAACTCCTTAGATGATGTTTACTCTCCTTCTGATATCCCATGACTTAAATGTAAACACTACAATGTCAAGTTAACAATATTTAAATACTGACATAAAGTCAATAAGCCTTACATTACATGATAAATAATAAGAGGACCAAAACAAAAAATAACCTCTTAATATATGTACAGTGTATGTATGTGTACACAGAGACATATTCTTAACACGATTAGGGAGGGCAATTACAATCCTCGTTTCCGTATCTGGTCTTGTGGTCAAAGCTGGTACCTATGACGAATTTCTTCTACTACCCATTCTGTGTTCCCTTTGCCTTCACCGAGCACCTCAGTTGGTCATATTACCTTACCTGGTAGAGTGACCCAAACCTGAAGAGTCTGGGTTATTCCTAGTCTTGCCTGAATTGGGTTGTTGTAATTTCCCATTGACCTTGATCACAGGGTATACAGCACTAAGATAAGCCCTAAGGGATCTCCTATATTCCAGACATAATCTTCTTTACCTCTCCAACCTCTCCCTACCAACCTCTCCCTCTATGCCCCTCCCCTCTACCTTTCCCAGCCTTTGGTAACCACTATTCTCCTCTCTGCTTCTATGAGATTAACTTTTATAGATTATGCATTTGAGTGAGAATATGTGGTATTCATCTTTCTGTACCTGGCTTATTTCATTTAACGTAATGTCCTCCAGGCTCATTCACATTATTGTGAATGACAGGATTTTATCCTTTTTATGGCTAAATAGTATTACAGCATGTATATACACCACATTTTCTTTATCCATTTCTGCACTGATGAACACTTAGGTCGATTCCATGTCTTGGCTATTGTAAATAGTGCTGCAATAAACATGGGGGTGTAGATATTTCTTCACTGATTTATTTGGGTATCTCAAAAGCTGACTGTGAAGCCAATCCAAGAAAAAGCCTCTAAAAATCTTTTAAGCAGCAGTAGCATTATTGGAATAACTGGATAAGTAATTGACTTTTTTAATATTTAAGTTGGATGTAGTTATGTGGATTTGTTTCTGGATTCTCTGTTCTGTTTCATCGGTATATTAGTCTGTTTTTGTGCCAGTATTATAGCTTTATAGTATACACTGAAGGCAGGTAATGTGATGCCTCCAGCTTTGATTTTTTTGCTTGGGATTGCTTTGGCTATTCAGGATCTTTTGTGGTTCCATATGAGTTTCAGGATTGTTTTTTATATATATGTGAGAAATGTCATTGGTATTTTCATAGGGATTACATTAAATCTGTATATCACTTTAGGTTTTATGATCATTTTAACTATATTAATTCTTCCAATCTATGAGCATGGAATGTTTTTCCATTTATTTTAGTGTCCTCTTCAATTTCTTTCATCAGTGTTTTGTAGGTTTCATTATAGGGGTCTCTCACCTCCTTGGTTAAATTTATTCTTAGGGGTGTGTGTGTGTGTGTGTGTGTGTGTGTGTGTGTGTGTGTGTGTTTGTCTGTGTGTGGCTATTATAAATGGAATTGCTTTCTTGATTTTTTTCATCTAGTTCATTATTGGTGTATAAAAATGTCAATGATTTTGGTATGTTGATTTTGTTTCCTGCAACTTTACTGAATTTATTTATCAGTTCCAAGGATTTTTTTGTGTGGAGTCTTCAGGATTTTCTAATATAAGATCATGTCATCTGCAAATAGTGACAATTTGATTTGCTTTCTTGATTTTTTTCATCTAGTTCATTATTGGTGTATAAAAATGTCAATGATTTTTGTATGTTGATTTTGTTTCCTGCAACTTTACTGAATTTATTTATCAGTTCCAAGGATTTTTTTTTGTGGAGTCTTCAGGATTTTCTAATATAAGATCATGTCATCTGCAAATAGTGACAATTTGATTTTCTCCTTTCCAATTTAGATGCCCTTTATTTCTTTCACTTGTCTAATTTCTGTAGCTAGGACTTCCAGCATGATATGGAATAAGAGTGGTGAAAGTGGGAATGTGTGTCTCATTTCATCTCTTAGAGGAAAATTTCTCAACTTTTCTCCATTTAGTATGATGTTAACTGTGGGTTTGTCACATGTGGCCCTTATTGTGTTAATGTACATTCCTTCTGTGCCTATTTTCTTGAGAGCTTTTATCATAAATGGATGTTGAATTTTATCAAATGCTTTTTCTGTGTCTATTGAGGTGGTCATATGATTTTTGTTCTTCATTCTGTTGATCTGGTGCATTACATTTATTGATTTGTGTATGTTGAACCAACCTTGCATCCCTGGGATAAATCCCACTTGATCACGGTGTATAATCTTTTTGTGATTCAGCTTCTTTCAGTGGAATTTTCATCTGCAGTTTATGTCATTACTTTGTTAACCTATTTCTGAACTGTATAAGACCATGAAAGATAATGAATTGGTGTGGATAACCAAGATAAACAGGAAATATAGGCATAATAGATAGGGAGAAAAGTATTTCATTACCCTACAACAATAGTATTTTGATTGATAGAAATATAACTAACTTGATGAAGTCATATGTTGATCCAGTCAAAATATTCACATCCTTCCCAATTTTTAATTTCATTTTCATAGTCAGATAACACTTCAGACTATAGCAACAATTTAGTGGTCTAGGTCATTAGCATCATCACGTCGATATTAAAATTAGCATACCAGAGCCTTCAAGATGTGTTGACATTTGTTTGAATTTGGACAAAGACATCTTTTAATTCAAAATGGGCTAGATATCTCTTAAGATGACAAGAACATAAGCATAGTGTTTATTACATGTATTGATACATTTGATAATATATGGAATCCCTACTATGCTTGGGTATTCATATACTGAGTTATATACCTGAAACATATAGTCATCTAAGATGAGTAATGAAAGAACTTCTCAACACATACATTCCACTCAGAAACAGTGTTTCCCATGGTGTGTTCAAAAGGAACTGACCCATGAGATTATTCCTGAGAAAGGGTTTCTATACCCAAGTAAGTTTAGAACCACTGTATGATATATCTCTATGCTTGGAGTTCCATAATAAATATTAGCTATGAGTAGTTCTACATCACAGAAATCTGTTTAACTCTTTAAGATGTGTACAGTTCTGGACTATGTCTCTGGACCTAGAAATGAAAGCAAAACCTGAGATCTTTCCCTTAGAATTTGATTGAATTTACATTTTCAAAGATCGATAAATGGATAAATATAATTATAGTAAGTGCATATGTAGAGATATAGATATAAAATAATTATTAATAGTTTAAAATATCTATCTGTGTGACATATGTATTTATGCATCTATCTATCATCTTCCAAATGTATTTTGCTTGGTATCTTTGTAGACATTATGAGTTGTAGTGATTGTTACTCTACAAGATGGACAATCATTGGAAAGACATTACTTCCAGGGTTTTTTACTTGTATCATTCTACATATTAAATGTAACATCTTTACTTACATCTAAATATCATCCCATTAATTGCCAGTCCTTTATGTCAGCCTTTCAGATATCTGGACTATATTTTATGTTCATTGGATAGTGGATTACTTTTTCCTTGTCTGATATAGAAAACTTTTTTTTTTCTTTGCAGCCCAATGTAATCATGGATGTAGAACAAAACTGTGGTCTCTAGCTATTCTTTTTTCATTGCAACTGTTGCAAATATTCAAAATCACAACTCATGCTATTAATTTCAGCTGACTTTGCAGCCCAATGTAATCATGGATGTAGAACAAAACTGTGGTCTCTAGCTATTTTTTTTTCATTGCAACTGTTGCAAATATTCAAAATCACAACTCATGCTATTAATTTCAGCTGATATTTTCAACTCTCTTAACCCAGCACTACATCCGACAGCTGTAAAGGCTTTCAGCCATAATAAATCTCTGCCTGACTTCCCAAAGCAAACAGTGTTGAGGAGAGTGATCCCTCCAATAACATTTTGTCAGCTCAAATCACCACCACAACATAAGTGATTCAGACAGTCTGAACTGACTCCAGGCTTCCCAACCTCCGGTCCTTATTTCCTATTTTCTTTTACTTATGACCTGTTCTTAATATTCTGAAGACTCTGAAAATGCTGTGTTCATTCCTCAGGATTGGCTGAATGCCCATTTAACAAGCATTTTTTTTCCTTCTCTCTTTAAGAAGATTCTGCCTCATAGCATACTTAGACTAGTGCATCTGGGAACAAAGTTTATTCAGGTCTGCTAATTTAGGAAAAAAAAATGAGTCACTAAACTCTAATGCTATAAAAATACAATTTTAGTTGTAAATATCTATTCTTAAAAAGCAAGTTAAACAAAGTGATTTCCCTTGATACACTTAATTCCAGAGATTGTGACATCCACGCAGCTTATCTGTCCTAACTGTGCACATCATGGATAATGTGTTGAGTGAATTTATGAGCTTCCTTGGAGTTGAGTAACGTGAACAGAAGCTGAGTCAAGTTGTATAAGTCTGCTAGAAAAATGTACATATTATCTAAAACATGTTTTCAAATAGCAAAATATGTAACAAGAGCACATAGCCTGCAAGTCAGAGATCCATCTTCGAATCCCGAATCTGCTTCTTACTAATAGTTTGACTCTGGATACACGGGCCTCTGTTGCCTCATCTGAAAACTGAGAGTACTATGACCTGCCTAACTTAATAAAACAGGGCTGGGTATTTTTATTGCTATTAGCAGTGTCTGTGTTTTAACCCAGACATTACTGTTGACTTTGAGTGAAGTGTTACCCCAGAGCAACTGGAAAACTTATATGGTACTTTAGAAAAATATATTTTCGAACAATTCATTTTCATTTGAATTAAATCATATGACCATACGAATTATTTTTTATTTCTCTAACACTAAAATCATGTCATTTATTAAATGCTGGTATGTGATGGGTGCTAGTTTTTTTGATTATTAGATCCACATAACAAGGTAAATATTATTATGACTACTTTACAAAAAAGAATTTTAAAGATCAGCAAGCTTATGAGCTAATAGCCGTAAAAGAAATGAAAAGTTGAGCTAGGTTTCATACCCAGATCCAATAGCTTTACTAATGCATAGATTATTGCATCTTTCTGGATCTTAGTTCTCTCAACTATAAATTAGGGATAGTAAGAGTATATACTTCATAGGATTTTTATAGGATTTAATGAGTTAATACATTGCTCCAAACAGTAGATGGTACATAAAAATTTCTCCTAAGATGTTAGTCTTATTATTTTTAGCAAAAAAGATACTGATTCTTAGAAAGCTTAATGAATTTGCCTAAGTTCGCACAATTAATTTATGATAGAGACTGGATGGTGCTCAGAACTTCACAGTCGTACAGTATTTATTATTCAGTTACAAATGTATATTGTCTATGAGAATCTTGCTAGGGATTGGAAAAGCAATATGAATTTAAAAAAATTACATCCCTAGATCTTACTCACAGTGTCATTCTGGAACAGTATAACTACATAAGCAAGTGATATCATATGTGCAGGTGCTATCGCATGCAACTCACGGAGGTTATTGTGAGCACCTAGCAGGAGAAGCTAATCTGAGTGTCAGAGAAGTCCTCCTGGAAAAATGACCTCTAAGCAAAGATGTGAGAGAGTGAAGGATGACTAGCCGGTAGGCAGACAAGTTCTCTCAAAAATGTCAAGTTTGACTATCGAAACTATCACTAATTTTAGTTTTCACATCTTGAGAAATATTAATGAGCATGGATTCTATGAAAAATGGCAAGCACATGATAATTCTAGGAAACGAATGATTTGGGTGAAATGATTACAAATCATTTAACCTCCTGAATTTTTTTTAAAGGATTAATGGCTGTTTACAGAATTCTAAGCAATGCCTTTTCAAACTCAGGCTATCTAAGTGCAAAGTGTGATTAATAACCTTGAGACCCTAAATGTTTGATGATATGGGGATAAAAGAAAGTTGCTACTGTTGGTATAAATGGACTTGGAGTATAACAGAAAGGACATTAACAAGAAGTAAAAACATACATTGTTACTCTTATGGGTCTGGTTGTTGAACTTATACTCTACTTCAACTTTTTTTGTTTGGGAACAACTATTTCTGTTCCTCAAATAGTTGAGAGTTTGCATCAACTTATTGTGGTTTTGGATACCTCAAATTTTATTGAATCTTTTGAACTATATCTTATAACAAAGACAGTTACTAACACTTGGCTTTGGCTTCTAGGAGAAACTGTAATGCTGAAGTTAACAGTTTTGCTGGTAGAATAATCTGGACTTTCATCTTTCAGTAAGTATAGTAGTTCCCTTTTAACTCTGGGATCCAATTCTCATGAACATGCAGCCCATCAGACAAGGGTTTAATTCCGTTAAAGATATCTCATTTGGAGTTTCATGTAGGATTGATAATAATGGTAGAGTTTTCGCCACATTCCAGTTTTGCTGATACACTAGGTGACTACGTAATTGAATCTGGTTACCTTCAATTTATTCCCTTTATGTTAGTGTATACTACTTGTTTAATGTTTCCTTTATCCCCAAACTTCTTATGCCATTTATAGGATGTAATATTCTGTGACGGTTAAAAACTGTTATTGAGTTTATGCCAAATAAAAATTAAAAACTGCTCAAGATGAGAAAAAAGGGAAGAAGGAATAAAAATTTCTGCTCTAGCAGAACGTGGTTCTTAATATGCCACTGATATTTAAACTTCATCCCACTTCCAAAAATTCTTATTATATTTAGTATATCCATTTCATCAATGCAAATTCAGACATTAAACTGCATAAAGAAAGGGTCAAACATTTGTAACTTTGTTTATAACAAATTAACTACTCTTCACTTATATCTGCAAAGAGTTTGACAGTAATCTTGCCTCCAACATAAAGTGTATGCTATGAGATGTTTCAGCCTGTTCATTTTTCACCCCCTTTTTTGATTAAAAAGAAAATAACAGTACTAATAACAAAAGGGTTAATTAACTTTTAGCCCATATTATATAGCAGACATTGTTCTAGGCACTTTGCATGTAACAACATAATCATCCTTATACAATCATATGAAGTAGGTCCTTTTTTTTTTAAGTAGGAACTATTTTTATTCCCACTGTACATTTGAGAAAACTAAGGCACAAAGAGATTAGATAAATTGCCCATTGGCCGGCCCGGTGGCACACTGCTGCAGTGCGCCGCTTGGGAAGTGCGGCGGCGCTCCCGCCGAGGGTTCGGATCCCACATACAGACCGGCCGCTCACTGGCTGAGCGAGGGGCGGGGGCAACCCCGAGGGTTGCGTTCCTGTAGCCGGTCCGGTCCGGTACGGGCGCGACACTGAGGGTTGCGATCCGTTGCCGGTCACGAAAAAAAAAAAAAAAAAGATAAATTGCCCATTGGCCGGCCCGGTGGCACACGGCTGCAGTGCGCCGCTTGGGAAGTGCGGCGGCGCTCCCGCCGAGGGTTCGGATCCCACATACAGACCGGCCGCTCACTGGCTGAGCGAGGGGCGGGGGCAACCCCGAGGGTTGCGTTCCTGTAGCCGGTCCGGTCCGGTACGGGCGCGACACTGAGGGTTGCGATCCGTTGCCGGTCACGAAAAAAGACAAAAAAAAAAAAAAAAAAAAAGATAAATTGCCCATTGATGGAATACATAATGAAACCTTCGGATGCTAATAGATAATCCAATATGTAGTTATATTTTGTATAAGGATTAGCCCCGGGGTTGAATCCATCATGGGACTGCTGATTTTGATGTCCCAGTGGAACAGTGACAATAGTATTAGTTGAATGTTGCTCATAAAAAATGAGAAGCGATAAGTAGAATTCAAAAGTTGAGGTTATACACTTTTCTGAATGGACAAACCTTCTATGCTACTCTTTTGCCAGTACTGTATTGCATTCCCTGGGTCAATTCTAACATATCACCTCCATTAATAATGAGTGGAAATAGGGGAAAAAAACGGTTGATATGTACCAAACAGTTATTTGTTTGGAGAAATAAATGAACAAACAAGCAAACAATTTATATATATCATACAAGCATTTTATTATCCAGCTACAGTCCAGTGGTGTTCCAATATCACACGGGTCCTGCGCAGTATAGGCTGAAGATCCCACCACAAAGTTCCTGCTGGCTGCTTATACACGCCTGAAGAAAACTGGCTCTGACGAGTAAATGCAGGACTTGGGCAAAAGAGAGAAAGCGCGAGTGAGCGTGGAAGGGAGAGCAAGAGAAAATGTGCCTTAGACACAATTGATGAAAGGATAACTTTTTTTTATTTAAAAAATAATTATACACACTAGTGGGGTACAGAGTAGAATTTCAATACCTGTGTACAACATCTGATGATCAAATCAGGATAATTAGCATATTTGTCATTACAAAACATAACCATTAACCAATTTGTGGCCATTAACCAATTTCACTAATCCCCTCCTATCCCCCTTTCCCACATCTAGTAACCACAGTTCTGTTCTCTCCTTCTGAAAGTTCAGTGTATTACATTGACTGTTCTTTCTCCCTCCCTCCCTCCCTCCCTCTCTCCCTCCCTCCCTCTCTCTTTTCCTTCCTTCCTTCCTTCCTTCACTCCCACTTATGAGTGAGGACACATGATATTTTTCTTTCTGTGTCTGGCTTGTTTCACTTTACATCATTTTCTCCAAGCTCATCCACATAGCTGCAAATGGCAGAATTTCATTCTTTTTCATGGCTGGGTAGTATTGATTGAACTGTGCACATATACCACATTTTTCTTATCCAGTCATCCACTGATGGACATTTATATCTTGGCTACTATAAACAGAGCTTCAATAAACATAGGAGTGCAGGTATTTCTTTGACATGATGATACCCATTCCTTTGGTTATATAACCAATAGATGGATTGCTGGATTGTATGGCACTTCTATTTGAAGTTGTTTGAGAAACCTCCATACTGCTTCCATAATGACTGCACTAATTTATAGTTCCAACAACAGTTATAAAGGTTCCCCTTTCTCTGCATCCTTACCAGCATTTGTTATTCTCTAAATGGGGTGAGATGACATCCCAATGCTGTTTCGATTTGTATTTCCCTAATGCTGAGTGATGTTGAGCATTTTTTCATGTGTCTATTTGCCATTTGTATATCTTCCTTTGAGAAATGCCTATTCAACTACTTTGCCCATTTGTTAACAGTTATTTTATTTATTTATTTATTTATTTATTTATTTTTAACTAAGCTGTTGGAGTTCCTTGTATATTTTGGATAATCCTTTGTTGGATGCATAGTTTGAAAATATCTTTTCAATCTGTTGATTGTTTCTTTTGTTGTGCCGAAGATTTTTGGTTTGATATAATCCCATTTGTTTATTTTTTCTTTTGTTGCTTGTGCTTTTGGGGTCATATTCATAAAGTCTTTGTTGAGTCCTACATCCTGAAGAGTTTCTCCTATGTTTTCTTCTAGGACTTTAATAGTTTCAGGTCTTATACTTGAGTCTTTAATCAGTTTTGAGTTGAATTTGGTATATGGGGAGAAGTATGGGTCTAGTTTCCTTGGTCTGCATATGGATATCCAGTTTTCCCAGCACCATTTATCAAAGAGTCAGTCTTTTCCCCAATGTATGTTTTTGGTGCCTTTGTCAAAGATCAGTTTGCTGTAAACATGTGAGTTGATTTCTGGGTTTTCTATTCCACTGGTCTGTATATCTATTTTTATGGCAGTATGTGCTATTTTGGTTACTATAGCTTTGTATTACAATTTGAAGTCAGGTAGTGTGATGCCTCTGGTTTTTATTTTATTTTTTCCTCAGGATTTCTTTGGTTATTTGAGATTTTTTGTTGTTCCATGTGAATGTAAGGATTATTTTTTCTATTTCTGTGAATAATGTCATCACTGGTATTTTGATGTGGATTGATTGAATCTGTAGATTACTTTGGGTGGTATCGACATTTTTACTATATTTTCTTCCAGTTCAAGAGCATGGAATGTTGTTCCACTTTTTTGTGTCCTCTTAAATTTCTTTTAGTAGTGCTTTGTAGTTTTCTTTGTAGAAATCTTTCACCTCTTTGTTTAAATTGATTCCAAGGTATTTTACCTTTTTGATGACTATTGAAAATAGCTTACAATCTTGATTTCTTTTGCTGCTAGTTCATTATTGGATAATAAAAATGCTACCAATTTTGTAGTGTTGATTTTATATTCTGCAACTTTACTGAAATTGTTATTCAGCTCTAAGAATTTTGGGGTAGAGTCCTTAGATGTTTCTATATAAAGGATCATGTCATCTGCAAACAGGGACAGTTTGACTTCATCTTTCGCAATCTGAATGCACCTTATTTCTTTCTCTTACTTGATTGCTCTGGCTAATGATTTGACCCTATGTTAAATAGGAGTGGTGAGAGTGGGCATTCTTGTCTTGTTCCTATTCAGGATTATATTGGCAGGGAGTAGGATATATATGGATTTTATTGTGTTGAGATACTTTCCTTCTATACCTAATTTGCTGACATACTTTATCAAGAAGGGATGCTGAATTTTATCAAATGCTTTTTCTACATCTATTGAGATAATTACAATCATTTTTGTCCTTGACTTTGTTGGTGTGGTGTATCACATTTATTGACTTGCATGTGTTGAACCATCTTTGCATCCCTGGAATGAATCCCACTTGATCATGGTGTATAATTTTTTGATATGTTGCTGTATTCTGATTGCTAGTATTTTGTTGAGGATTTTTACATCAGCATGTATCAGAAATATTTGCCTGTAGTTTTCTTTCTGTTGTCATATCCTTGTCTGGTTTTGGTATCAAGGTGATGCTGGCCCCATAGAATAAGTTTGGGAGAATGGCCTTTGTTTCAATTTTTGGAATAATTTGAAAAGAATTGGTTTTAATTCCTCTTTAAAGGTTTGGTAGAATTCAGCAGTAAAGCCATCTAGTCCTGGGCTTTTCTTTGCTGAGAGACTGCTGATGACTGCTTCAATCTTGTTGCTTTTTATTTTTCTGTTCAGATTTTCTTTTTCTTCTTGGTTCAGTCTTGGTAGTCTGCATATGTCCATAAATTTATTCATTTCCTCCAATTGTTCAAATCTGTTGGTGTATAGTTGTTCATAATAGCCTAATGATTCTTTGAATTTCTGTGTTATCTGTTGTAATGTCTCCTTTTTCATTTCTGATTTTTGTAATTTGGGTCTTCTCTCTTCTTTTTCTTCTTCTTGTTCTTTTTTGTGAAACTGGCTAATGGTTTGTCTATTTTGTTTATCTTCTCAAAATACCAACTTTTTGTTTCGTTGATCTTTTGTATCATTTTTTGGGGCTCTGTAACATTTACTACAGCTCTGATCTTAATTATTTCATTTCTTCTACTAACTTTGGGATTGGATTGCTCTTGCTTCTGTGCTTCTTTGAGGTGTAGTGTTAGGCTGTTTATTTGAAATCTTTCTGTTCTTTTGATGTAAGTGTTCATTGTGGTAAATGTCCTTCTTAGTACTGCTTTTGAAGTATCCCGCATGTTTTGATATGATGTGTCTATTTTTACTAGTTTCAAAAAATTTTTTGATTTCTACTTTAATTTCTTCTTGGATTTATAGATCATTCAGTAGCCTTTTGTTTAATATCCATGTATTTTTATAAGGTCCTGAGTTTTGCTTGCTATTAATTTTTATTGTTAATTCACTGTGGTATGAAAAGATACTTGATATGATACCAGTTTAAAAAGATTTGCTGAGACTTAATTTGTGACCTATCATATGGTGTATACTGGAGAATGTTCCATGTACTGATGAGAAGAATGAATTTTCTGTAGTTGTTGTATGAAATGTGCTGTTCATATCTGCCAAGTCCAATTGGTCTGAAGAGTAGTTTAAATCCTGCATTTCTCTGTTATTTATTTATTTATTTTTGTATAGAAGATTGGTCCAATGTTGAGAGGGGATGTTCAGATCCCCAGCTATTATTGTATTAGGGCCTATCTCTTTCCTTAGGCCTAATAGTGTTTGCTTTATAAATCTGGGTGTTCTGATGTTGAATGCATATATATTTATGATTGTTATGTCTCCTTGCTGAATAGATCCCTTCATCATTACATAATGGCCTTCTTTGTCTCTGTTTATTGTTGATAGTTTAAAGTCTATTTTATCTGATATAAGAATAGATACCCTTGCTCATATTTGGTTTTAATTTGCATGGTGTATCTTTTTCCACCCTTTTACTCTTAGTTTGTGTGTGTCTTTATAAGTGAGGTTAGTCTCTTGAAGACAGCATATATTTGACTCTAGCTTTTTAATCCAGTCAGTCAGTCTATGTCTTTTGAGTGGGGAAATTAATTCATTTCCGTGTAGGGTTATTACTGAAAGATATTGACTTACTCCTGGCATTTTATTGATTTTTTCAGGATGTTTTAAATATCTTTTGTTGCTTTTCCCCCTTTTATTTATTGTATTCCATGCTTGTTGGTTTTTGGAGGTGGTTAGATAAAGTTTCTTTCTCTTTCTCATTTGCACTTTTGTCTTACTAGTGGGTTTTATTTTTACATAATAGTGATTATTGTTTTTTAGATTCCAGATGCAGTTCTCCCTTGAGGATTTCTTGCAGGACTTGTTGTGTGGTGGCAAACTCCCACAGATTTTGTCTGTCTGGGAAATATACTACTTCTCTCTCATTTCTGAAGGATAAACTTGCTGGATATAGTATTCATGGCCTGCAACTTTTTTCTTTTAGTACCATGAATATATCATCCCTTTCTTTTCTGACCTTTAGGGTTTCTATTGGGAAGTCTGCTGTTAGTCTGATGGAGACTCCCTTATAGCTGACTTGATGTTTTTCTCTTGCTGTTTTTAAGATTCTCTTTTTTTCTTTGAGCTTTGCCGGTTTGACTATAATGTGTCTCAGAAATTATCTTTTTGGATTGAATCCATTTGGGGATCTTTGAGCCTCCTGGGTCTGAAGGTCTATATCTCTCTATACCTGAAAAATTTTCTGTTTTTTAACTGAATATGTTTTCAATGCCTTTTCTTTCTCATCTTCTTCTATAACATCCATGATTTGGATGTTTGTGCATTTCGGGTTGTCGTCTAGCTCTCTTAGATTTTCTTCTTTTTAGTTTTTTTTCTTTTTATTTTATCTGACTGGGTTATTTCAAAAAGACCATCTTCAAGACCAGAAATTCTTTCTTCTGCTTTTTCTAGCCTGCTGCTTAAGTTCTCAGTTGTGTTTTTTGTTTTGTTGAATGAATCTTTCAGCTCCTGGAATTCTGCTACATTCTGTTGTAAGGCATTAATTTCTTTGCACATTTTCTCCTTCAGATCCTGGATACTTTTTTCTCATATCACTGTGTCATCTCAGTCTTCTTTATTTCATTGAGTTTCCTTAACATTGTTGTTCTGAATTCCTTTTCAGTCATTTCGAGGGCTTATTACTATATAGGATTTGGTGCTTGAGAATTATTATATTCCTTCAATGGTGTCATCTTTTCTTATATTTTCATATTCCTACTATCTCTATGTTGATGTCTGGTCATTTGGTAGAGCAGTTTCTTTTTCTACTACTCTGAGTAGGCTTTGAGGAGAGCAATGTTCTCTTGTAGATGTGTTTTATAATGACCATTCAGAGGGGTGTTTTAGCATTGTTTCAAAGTAGAGGTACTAGTGTAGTCTCCATGTGGTTACTTTGGCCAAATTCAGTGTTGGAATTGCATGCGAGTGCCTCCATGGCCTAATCCCTGGGGTAGTTAGTGATTCCTTGCTGAGGTTGTTGACACAATATGGGTTGGTCCAGGAAGTGAGCCAGCTCTCCATTTATTTGCCCTGAGTAGACCTGTTGGCACTCTGGTTAGCTCTCAGAGACCCTGATGGGTGCACTGGAGTACCCTGGTGCTCCTCAGTTTAAATGAATGATCTTTGGCAGGTTTTCTCTTTCCAGCAGGCAGAGGCTCTTCTTGGGACCTTGTTTCCCCTGGTTGGGAGATGGGTTGGTGGTGATGGGGAATTTTCTTCCTTAATCTATTTGGGTGTCCTGGGTTTCTGTACTCTCGGGAGTTCCATGTGTGTCTCTCTCCAGATGAAGGCAGACCCATGGGCTGCACATATACCCCCCCCCCCCCCCC
>NW_007730672.1:102504-106787 GCF_000696425.1 Galeopterus variegatus
CCCCCCCACCCACAAGTGTGCTACTGTGTATGGCAGTGTAATTCCCCCTGTGTGTTGGTCACTGGGTCATGGGTCTGCACTTGCTTACTTCTTTCCCTGAGCTCCACTGGTGACTCTACTTCTGTGTATGCCAACAAGTGGTCAACAGGTTGTCTATATAGAGGCAGTGGCTGCTAGTGTGGCAGCGAGCTGCTCTTGTGGTGGCAGCTTCTGTAGCGGTGGCTAGCACAGACCACTTGCTCAGCAACAGTTTCCACAGCCACAGTAGTGAGCTCTGCTGACAGTGAGGTCACTGGCACTCTAGTACCATCAGTTAGATTGGTGGGCGGGGCTGCTTCCACAGCCTGCTAGGTGGCTGGCACACCACTGTTGTCAGTCAGGCAGGCTGGCAGGCCCACATATGCTCTTTATAGGCCCTTCAGATACAGCTTGAGGAATGGAGAGTTCCTCATAGATGCTTTTTGAATAGTCTCACATAAATATTATAAAATATGTAATCCCATCGTCTTAATTTTTGTATTTTTATGTTTAAAAACTGTATTTTGCTAACTAAAATCATCTGTATTATATTCACTTCTTTGGACCCTGTTCAAGTTTCTTCATCTCTCAATTTATGAAGGCCCCTAGCAAATACTATTCTAATTTATACCAATAATTCTATTTTAACTAGAAGAAACACCTCATACTCTATAAATGTGTTAATTTTGTTTCTAATTCAGACCAATGAGCTTAAGTAGCATAATTTTTCTCACTATTTGGTCTCCAACTCCTAGATATCTTTTTTCTTAAATTTAAGCTTGTGTAGTCATTTTTTTCTCCTCTTTAATATGATTCCCTTTATCCAGGCACCTTTTTTTTCTTTTATCTTTTCTTTATTCTTTCATCCCATCTTTGATGTTTCCTTTCTATTTGTCTCTCTCACCCCAAGCCTCTTCCTTTTGCAAAGCAGCATACAATTTCATTTTTTTCCCAAGTAGTATAACATGTAGACTATTTTCACTTATATTAACTTGTTGTATTCATAATAGCTCTCTCCCAAAGAGGTTTTGACCAGCTTAATTCTAAAAATTATTATTAAAAGGGCTAACAATGTCTTCAAAGTTTGCGGGAACTGCTAACAAAGTAGATGTTTTATAGAGAAAGTTTTGTATAAATTTTTAGTCATTGGAAAACAGCACTTTAAAACATATGTAATAAAGATTCATCTACTCAATAAATTTAAGTACCCATTACATGCTGAGCATTTTACTACACATAGAATTTTTTACTAAATGCCCAGTGGGATGGAATCCAAGAAAAGATACTTTTTTCAATATTATTTGTGAAGGTATTTTACTTTGTAGACAGTTTTTTCAATGACCCATTGACAAACTAAGCCTTCCCCCCCCCCAATTTTTCTTCAATACTTCATACTTACAATTATATAATTACTATTTTTTAAAAAGATAACCAATAAGGGGATCTTAACCCTTGACTTGGGTTGTCAGCACCACGCTCACCCAGTGAGCTAACCGGCCATCCCTATATAGGGATCTGAACCCGTGGTCTTGGTGTTATCAGCACCACACTCTCCCAAGTGAGCCATGGGCTGGCCCTACAGTTATATAAATTTTATTTATTTATTGCATTTAATCATGGTTAAAAAATCACATAATATAAAATTTATTCTCAATCTTTTTTCACTGGATTGTTCAGTAATGTTAACTGTATTTACATTGTTGTGTAACAGAGCTCTTGAAGTTTTCCACCTTGCAAAACTGAAACTCTGTACCCATTGAACAAAAACTTTCCATTTCCTCCTCCCTCAGTTCAAGTCAACTGCCATTCTTTTATCTGTTTCTATGAATTTGACTACTTTAGAAAACATGTATAAGTGAAATCATATAGTATTTATCTTTTTATCACTGACTTATTTCTCTTAGCATAATATCCTCAAGGTTAATCCATGTTATAGCATGTGATGGGATTTCATTCTATTTAAAGGCTAAAATTTTATTGAATATATATATATATTCATATATATACATATATACACACACACACTACATTTTTTGATAAATTCATCCATCCTTTTACACTTGGGTTGCTTTGAACTTTTGACAATTGTGGATAATTTTGCAATGGACATGGTGTGCAAATATCTCTTTGAGATCCTGCTTTCAATTCGTTTGGGTATGTACTCAGAAGTGGAATTCGTGAATCATAGAGTAATGCTTTTTTAAAATTTTTTGAAGAACTCCATATGGGTTTCAATAGCAGTGACATTGTTTTACATTCCCATCAACAGTGCACAGTGTTTGAATTTCTCTACATTTCTTGTCAACACGTGTTATTATCTGAGTTTGTTTTTTTTTTTCTTTTTATGATCATCCTAATGGTTTAACAGTAATTTCTCATCATGGTTTTTATTTGCATTTCTCTAATGATAAAAGTAATGTTAATCAATTTTTTTTTTTTTTGTCTTTTTCTGTGTCCGGCAACGGATTGCAACCCTCAGTGTCGCGCCCGCACCGGACTGGGACCGGCAATGGAATCGCAACCCTCGGTGTCACGCCCGCACCTCGCTCAGCCAGTGAGCGGGAACCGGTCTGTATGTAGGATCCGAACCCTCGGCGGGAGCACCACCGCGCTCCCAAGCAGCACACTGTAGCGGTGCACCACTGGGCCGGCCCAGTGTTAATCAAGTTTTGATGTACTTGTTGGCCATTTGTGTATCTTCCTTAGAGAAATTATAATATAAGATTTTTGACCATTTTTTAATTGGGTTATTTTGTTGTTGTTTTAGTTGTTGTTGAGTTTTAGATGTTATTTATACATTTTGGATATTAATCCCTTACCAGATAAATGATTTATAAATATTTTCTCCCATTCTGTAGGTTGACATTTTACTCTGTTTATTGTTTCCTTTGATTCACAAAAGTTTTGAGTTTGATGTAGTGCATTTGTCTACTTTCACTTTTGTTGCCTGTGCTTTTGGTTTCATATCCAAGAAATGCTTATAAAATCCAATATGATGAAGATTTTTTTCTATGAGTTTTTTTGTTTTAGTTCTTATGTTTAGGTCTTTAATCCATTTTAAGTTGCTTGTTGTATATAGTATATGGTTAGATTCAAACTTATTAATTTATATGTGGATATCCAGTTTTTCCAGCACTGTTTGTTGAAGTCAGTGTTCTTTCCCAGTGTTTTGATACCCTTGCTCTAGATCATTTGACCATACACATAAGGGTGTATTTGGTCTCTCTATTCTGTTTCATTAGTCTGTAATGTCTGTCTTTATGCCAGTACCACACTTTTCTGATTATAGTAGCTTTATAGTATATTTTGAAATCAGGAAGTGTGAGTCCTCCAGATTTGTTCTTTTTCAAGATTGTTTCGGCTATTCAAGTTCTATAAAATTCCATACGAATTTAAAAATTTTTCTTATATATTTGCAAAAACATGCCATTGGAATTTTTGTAGATATTGCATTGAATCTATAGATCTCTTTGGGTAGCATAGACACTTTAACAATGTTATAACTTACAATCCACAAATATGGGTGTCTTTCAATTTATTTGTTCTTTTATAATTTCTTTCAGCATTTTGTGCTTTTTTGCAGTTTTTGGTGTGGTGGTTTTTTTTCTTTGTTAAATTTATTCCTAAATATTTCGTTCTTTTTCTGTTTTTAATTCTATTGTTCATTCATTTATTTCAGATATTTTATTGTTAGTGTATAGAAATGTAACTTATTTTTGTGTGTTGATTTAGAATACTGCAACTTTGCTAAATTTGTTTATTTGTTCTAACAGTTTCTTAATAAAACTTTTAGGCTTTCCTGCATATAAGATCAAGTATTCTCTTTCTCTTTTTTTAGTTAATCTAGCTAAGAGTTGTCGATTTTGTTGATTTTTTTTAAAAAACTCTTATTTATGTTGATTTTTTCCTATTATTTTTTGATTCTCTATTTTATTTATCTCTGCTCTAACTTTTATTACTTCCTTTCTTCTGCTCACTATGGGTTAAGTTGGTTCTTCTTTTTCTAGTTCCTTGAGGTATAAAGTTAGGTTGTTGATTTGAGATCTTTCTTTTTTTAATGTAAGCCCTTATAGCTATAAACATCCCTCTTATTACTGCTTTTGCTGCATCCCATTGTTTTTGGTATTTTGTGTTTTTGTTTTTATTTGTCTCCAGATGTTTTCTAATTTTATGTTCTCTCTCTCTCTCTCTCTCTCTCTTTTTTAATTGAATTTCTGACTGTTTTTTCTACCCATTAATAAAAGTGGGATATTAAAGTTGCCTAC
>NW_007730672.1:106990-107324 GCF_000696425.1 Galeopterus variegatus
TTTGTTTATTTGTTCTAACAGTTTCTTAATAAAACTTTTAGGCTTTCCTGCATATAAGATCATGTCATCTGTGAAAAGATAATTTTAACTCTTCCTTTCTGATTTGTTCTTGCTGCTATGGCTAGTGCTTCTAGTACTGTTTTGAAAAGAAGTGATAAGAGTGGTCATTTTTGCCTTCTTTCTCATTTTAGAGACAATGCTTTCAGTCTTTCACTGTTGAGTATGATAGTATCTGTAGGCTTTTCATACATGGCCTTGATTATGCTAAGGAAGTTTCCTTTTATTTCTTGTTTCTTGAGTGTTTTCGTTATGAAAGCACATTAAATTTTGCCAA
>NW_007730672.1:109376-110379 GCF_000696425.1 Galeopterus variegatus
ATACTTCATGGAAAAATTCATGTTATCTTGGAACTCTATATTCCACAAACTTTTTGAAGTATCTTCATACATTTTAAAGTCCTAAGCATGTGGATAAACTCATGAAACAACTGCTTAACAGATGGGAATTATGTTTAGGGAATCTTAAAGGGGTCGTTTTATTTGTTCTCAAAACAATTATTTGGGGCAGGGTGAATAAGAAAGGGTTTTAATATTTCCTTTTTCTGTACTGGGCACACAACTTGAAACAGGCTTTTCTTCCAGGATCTCTCTGTTATGGCCCTTAATTAACATTTGTTTATAGTCGACTTTAATTTGTAAAGTGCCCCACTTCCTTTCCATTAGGGCTAATAAAGGCATCACTTTGAGAAGACAACAAAAGAATACCTAACACTCAAAATGTCTAGCAATGTTGACTATTTATTATATGCCAGTTCTAAGCAACTTTCATATATTGGTATATTTACTCAGCATTAAAAGACTGATGAGGTAGACACTACTGTTCTGTCATTAGTGAGATGAGGATACCAATGCACAGAGGACTTAAGTAAGTCTTCTAATTTCACAAAGGTAGAAAAATAGAAGGGTTAGTTTTGAACTTAGCCTTCTGTGTATAAAATACATTTTCTTAACCACTATGCTAATAACTGAGAATTCAAAATATACACATTTCTATTAAAGTGATAAATATTAAAAGATAGTAGTTTGTGGGCTACTTAGAAATTCTCTCTAGCTTATCAGTTAGGAAGGCACAGAGGTAGGAGCATGGGCTTTGGTAGGAGTCATCCTGTACTTTCTCAGCTTTGCCATTGAAAAATGTGCTTATCTTTGGAGAAGTGGGAAAATGCACCTACTTTTAAGGGTTGGTATAAGCACTGAAGGTAATGTATAACAATAGTTAATCTTTATTACTTACAAAGAGGCAGGTGCTGTCTAAATGCATTAAACTTACTAGCTCATTTAATCCTTACGACAATCCTAGAATGTCATACTACTACATCTC
>NW_007730672.1:111369-115341 GCF_000696425.1 Galeopterus variegatus
CTGTACTTTTCATCCATGCTCTATGTCTAGTGTTTCAGGTGTATTTTATGGTTTATTTTATGGTATATTTTAATAATATATTTATTGTATCTGGGACCTCAAACCATTCAAACTTAGATTCAATGAACAGCATTGAGCATCTAGTATTCTAGGTCCTCTGCTGGACATTCCATAATTATCCTCTTATTTAAATCTCACACCAAACATGGAAGAACTCCAGGTCAGGGACTTATTCTCCTACTCCATAGCAGTCTCATGTATTAATCATTTAAAACAACCAAAATAAGCATTAGCTGTTTTTGAACTGCCTATGTTTTCTTTCTGCGCATTTGGAAGTTTTAATACCTAAAGCGATGTTGTTTTAAGGGTTTGGTATAAGTGTACTCCATAGTTAAGGTTTACATTGCAAAATGAGAGAAAATATTATATTAGTGAAAATGTCTTTGAAATTTGGAATTAAGAAGACCACATTGCAAGCAATACTCATAGAGTTTCAGAGCAGCATTTCTCAGTGCAGACAAACCCGATTCTTGCCCCTCTCAAAATAAATCCACCTAAAAGAGAAAATGATGTCAGAAGGTGTGATCATCATGGAAAAGAGGTTTGTTGTCCTTTCATGTGGGAGATGGCTCCTCTAAGAAATACTGACTCACTGGTCTTTGCAAAGAAGGTATTACCTCTATATGCTAAATCATATACATGTTTTACAAAATGATTCACAAGTGCATCACCAACAAGTGCATAGTTTAAAGCAAAGCATTTTTGTGAATCCCTGGCATAAATAAAGGTGTGGATGTGTTGCTGTAAAACAGCAGCAGGGGTAAAGATAATGAGTGAGAAGAGAAAAGACAGCCAGAAGGAAAATACATGCAGGAGATCTTATCTCATCCCTATGAAACTATCCAGTATTTGAGTGCCTGGACTATATAATGCAGAGGTTTATAGAGAAATCCAGGATTGGGTAAGACAGAACAAAACAAAATAATCAGAAGACCACCAATAATACATTTTAATCAAAAGATGAGACTTGCTGCAATGCTTCAGTATGAGAAATAGGTGATAGTCCCTTCTATAAAAATCCTGAAAGTGAAAGTGGTTCCCTTTCAAGTTTTGCAAACTCTGTGAGGTGATGACAGCCTCCTGCACACTGGCCTTCAGCTGATCAGATTTCAGCAGCACATCCAGCTCCAAGGCCAAGTTCTCATCCCATGCAACGGTGAAGTGTGGAGGGTTTGCTCAGACAAGGGCCCATATGGCAAATTTTACTGTACAAAAGAACTTTTCCTGCCTCTACCTTCTCCCTGGACACTTCAGGAAACAGAGACCAGCATCTCTAATGGAAGTTTGATTCCAAATTTATTTCCAGATTTTCACAATTGCAAGCCACCAGTGTTTTTATAATAAATGTAATGGTGCATCAAGACTTAATGTCTTCAATATTAATACTTAAAATCACCTGGCAGTACAAAGTCTCTAAATGACCACTTGCAACATGAAGATAACACCAGCATTGAAATTTTTCTTTTATCACTTAGTTTATTCAGAGAAATCTCAAATTTAAGTGGCTAGAAAAATCAACGTTATGTAATATTTCTCTTGTACTGTCATTCTCTTAGGTGATAAATAAGGAAAACATATTTGGGAGAGAAAGGGAGAAAACACCTAGGAGTCCATTTTATATTATGAAATGCATGATTTCTGCTAAGGGGGAAATAAATAAATAAATGAGAGAGAGAGAAAGAGAGAGAGAGAGACAGAGAGAGAGAGAGAGGAATGTCAGAGAAAATGTATTTTACATGTCTGAGTTATGTCTTTCAAATCTCCACATGATGTTTCCCTGCTTCTGAGATTTTCCAGGGTTGCCATCCAGAGTCAACACACTATATTAACTGCAGAGACCCCCATCACCATCTCAGGGCAAAAGACCCAGTCACAATTGTTAAAATCTACCAGCAAAGCCTTCTTTGGAAATCAACTCACAGGCCAGCCTCTCTGCATCACAGAGCAAATCCTCTGAGATGCTCAGTCTCTCCTGTTGAAACCTCATCTTCCACTTCTGCCTTTGGGTCATTTCCAAACAGCAGGGTCCCAGACATGCTCTACCTTATGCGGAGCCATACCTAAGTACAAGAGGATGGAGTTTCACTGTTGGCTTGACGAGATTTTACCTCTGAGACTTTACAGAAAGTCAGGACCTTGCAGTAATACGATCATTTGTTGTTTTAGCATGTTAATCGCTCCACTGAGTTACCTAGTGATGTAAAAAATAAAATAAAAATCACATTAAGATAAATTAACCCATCCTTCCTATGCCATGTCAGGACCTTGCAGTAATACGATCATTTGTTGTTTTAGCATGTTAATCGCTCCACTGAGTTAACTAGTGATGTAAAAAATAAAATAAAAATCACATTAAGATAAATTAACCCATCCTTCCTATGCCATGTCAATAGTTTAAAAAAATTATTCAATTATCTAATACTTGGCTAATTCTCTTCTAATAGTTCAGGATTTCACGTTTAGGGCTGAAGTCAGGAAAAACATTTTTCTGTCATTACTCAGTTCTGGTTGCAGTACTGACCGCCCTTTGTGAACTTGTGCAAATCACTTAAGGCCTGCCTTCTGTGTCTGAGCTACTTGAGTATTATAACTATTATCGTGACTATACGGAGGTGGAAGCCTTCTGTGTTGGGAGATCAAACTCATGTGGTCATCACCGCACCCAGCGAGAATGAGCAATTGTCCCCATTTGCTGGCCCTGCCCATTCCTCTGGGCTGGTTTGGCATGAAGAGCAAAGAACAACAGTGTTAATCCCAAGGATTTGGAAAGGAGATGGGATTTTGAGCTCCCTTTATCTTCAGACCGTTGCAGAGAGAGTCGCTGAGTGTCTGCAGCACCGTCAGCAGGATGAGCTGCTGCTGTGACTCTCCACAGTTAGGGTTTACACTCAGAACAGTGTGGTTCTTTAGTTCTATTCCTTCAAAAATGAGGAGTAGAACCCATTCTATGGAAAAATGTGAGCAGAAAGGCTTGGAAAATGCAGACTGAACTGATAAAAAGAAGAAAGTAATGTATTGTCAACCACAAAAGCTTTGCCTGAAATGCACCTTTTTTTCCTGCTCCAATGTGGAGCCTCTAGATCAACCATTCCTGATTTAGGCTGAGAGGAAGGCTCCTGGGGTAGGAGGGGTAGGTGGTAACACTGCTGTGCTGATTACGGTACTCTCAAGTCAGAACCTGCATTGCGATTCTGGAAAAATTAGATGTTTCTTCAGTTGGAAGTAAATTCATTAGGAGGTCTCCTGAGTACAAAGTTAGCAGTTTGGGAATTTATAATATAATCAGAAAATATACTGTTAATATTTTAAATAATTTAACAATTTAAAAAGCCAGATTTTTCATAAATAGCATGACTAAATAAATAATTTTAGAAATCCCAAATAAATAATAGAATCAACTATAGCATATCATATATTCTATATACGTTTTTGAAAATATTTCCTTTAAATTTACAATATAGAGCAATTTAATCATATTTTAACTCTTCCCATGAAATCTACAGCAATAATTTGCTCAAGAAGTGTTAGAATATAAAACATATACTGGCTTTCAAACATTTTACCATGTTCAGAAACCTGTTCAGTGTGATAATCCCTTTCTTTCTGACTTTTGTGTCACACCAAAAGCCAATTTCTCTTAGGCAATTGCTTACTTTAATACTAACCTATAGCGTTTACTACCAGACTGATTGATTGTTGACAACACACACATCTACCTAACTCTGAGTGGTTCTATAAATGATATTCAACTTCTTTATGGTTACTATGTTGAAAACTTCCATGATCTACCATGCTGGAAACATGCCATTATCCTAAGGAACTGGGAAAAAAAAGTTACTCGAAAAACACAACGGGGTGATGCAACACAATTTTCTTTTGATTTCTTCATTGTTTTTTTTTTTTTTTTCTGGC
>NW_007730672.1:116050-116938 GCF_000696425.1 Galeopterus variegatus
AGCGTTTACTACCAGACTGATTGATTGTTGACAACACACACATCTACCTAACTCTGAGTGGATCTATAAATGATATTCAACTTCTTTATGGTTACTATGTTGAAAACTTCCATGATCTACCATGCTGGAAACATGCCATTATCCTAAGGAACTGGAAAAAAAAAGTTACTCGAAAAACACAACAGGGTGATGCAACACAATTTTCTTTTGATTTCTTCATTGTTCTTTTTTTTTTTTCTGGCAGCTGGCCAGTACAGGGATCGAACCCTGGATCTTGGAGCTATCAATATCATGCTCTAACCAGAGGAGCTGCTGGTTACCCCCAATTGTTCTTTTTATTCATGTACCTTTAAATACTGGATTATGATTTTCCTTCTCAAGAATTTGGCCAAATCCTTAGGGAGATAAGCACACAATGTCTTTATGTTCATTTTGATTCATGAAAGAAACATGGGCACAGTTTGGAAGACTATCAAGATTTCTAAAACCTATGAACACGTTCAATGACAATGAGTAGAAGTTTCCTTGACGCCCTATGCTGGGGCTCCAAATTGTTTCATCTTGTGCCTCCTTTGGTTAATTATTAATATCTACAGGAGCCCTGGAAAGTCTGAGAGTTTGTAGCCAGAAAACAACCTATTTAAAGGAGCTAGTACACGTGGTTTAATAATGCCTTTCTTGATTACATGAGTTTAAAATAATATTATATTGTACTTTCATGTAAGTACAAATTAAACTGATCTAAAACAGAAGCATATGGAGAGACGCCACTAATCCAGAAATGTTACATACTAATTATACCAATAACTTACACTGAATATGGTCTTATTTTTGAAAAAAAAAAAATATTAAAAATGAAAGAAGATTTTCTTTAAGCAAACAAACAAA
>NW_007730672.1:117810-120293 GCF_000696425.1 Galeopterus variegatus
TTGTAAGTACCATCAATTAATTCAGCTGAATGTGTTTTTCCTCTGATTTCAACAAAAATAGTCTTAAAACCTTAAATTATACACAGCTTTTAGGTCTACTTTGAAATTAGTTAAAACTCAAAAGAAATGCAGATTAGGTAAAAAACATATGCATCCATCAGGCTAACAAGTACTAATTTCAGCCATTTCTAGCACTAAAATGCATCAATCTAAATTCCTTCCTGCCCAGAACCCTACTTACTACACCCAGTCAGCCTCCTAATTATCTCCTTAGAAATTTCCAGTCTAATTCACAGCTTCTCAAAGTGAGGTCTGGGAACCAACTGATTCAGAATCTGCTAGTGTTCATCAATGTACCCATTAGACTGCATCTAAACCTACTAAATCAGTATTTCCAAGGATGGGTCCTGAAATCTGCATGTTTTACAGGTTTTTTGATGATTGAGAACTATTGATCTAATCCATTTCCATCCACCCATACTCATAATAGACCAATTGATTATGCCCGTTGAAACTAGTATTTCATTACTGCTGTCAAATCACATTATTCTCAACTTTCTTCTGCTGTATTCTCATACCACCTCCTCACCTTTCCTTAAACTTGGCTTTTCTCAAATAATTTGATATGTTTCAATAACTTTTACCTTAGAGGCTTCACCTTTTCCTACTTTATGAAACTGTATTTACTGTATGTCTTCTCCAATGATATTAAGCTCTATGATAGCAGGGACATTGTCAGTCTTATTCATTTTTGTGCCCATGGTGCCAATAAAAGGATCTAGCACATAGTATTCAATCAATATCTGTGAATGAATGGATGGATTAAGGAGAAATCTTGCTCTTGGCTCCCTAGTGTTTCTTCTATAATCATAGTACATCTCCTCACTGAAATACACCATCAAATTATACCACATCTTTCTTCTAATTAATTAATGAATACAACAATGTGACAGGCACTTTTATGGCACTATGGACATAAAGATAAATAGGACCCAAAGTCAAGAGCTCATTACCCCAGCCAGCTTTCACTCACCTGACTTCAGCACCTGATTTGTGATTTTGTCTCCATTATTTCTCTAGGTGTTGCTCCTGATGATATTTCTGAAAGTTTGGGCTCAGTTACATCACAAGATCTCAACACAGAGCACTCCCCGACTATGGACATGATTTATCAATCAGTTCAACCAATCTTAACAAATATTTATTAAGCACATAGTATTTTTAATGCGGTGTACTGAAAGACAGAATAATGAGAGAGAACATGTTCAGATATACAGTGGGCTTGCCTCTGGTGTCTGATTTTATTTTCCAGGTAGCCTTATTATACAGATGAGAAAGTTATGGCTGGAGTGACGAGGGGGTCACAGTCTTAGCAGCTCTGCAGGTGCCTTTCTCACTGTGCTCCTCTGCATCCGTTTCTGATAGCTTTTTCCTCATGCCTACCCCAACTGAACCTGTCTTTCTGCTCACTGGTCCTTTAGTCACATGATCCCAGTCAATGTATGTAAGGTATATGTCTCCCTTCTGATTTTGGTTTTCTCCCTTCCTGGCCTAGGCCAGCTGGTCATCAACAGTAACACAGCCCTGGCTTATCCCTGGGCCAATATAACCCCTTGATCTTCCACTGTGAAAGTTCTCAGACCCAGATAACCTCGATCATGGGTTTTCTTTATACATGGACTTCAAGGTACAGTTGATAAAATGAATCCATTTCATTACAAATGTAAGTTTTTGAAATCGGGCCTTTTTTTTTTACATTGCAAAAATCCTTTTATTCTCCTCTTTCTGATTCTCTAGTGAAGTTATCAACTTATGACGCTGCAAACCCTTTCTAGGTCTTTTCAACTTTCCCAATTTCAAGTTTCTTATCTTTATCTGCCTAGTGGAGAATGCTACTGGAACTTAATGTGTTTAATTCAGTATTCTCATTCCCTCAAACTGGTTTCCTTCTCCACATCCTTATTTCAATCAGAGGCACCATTGTTCTCTAATCTATATAAGCTCAATTTTGAGGCATTCTCAGCCAAACGGTTCCCTTAACCTACTTCGAATTTTTACAAGCGCCAGCTTTATTTCTTAGTAGCTGCTTCTTATGCCATCTTAATTGTCTTTATACTCATACCAACCAAGAAGCATGTAATCATTTTATAACTGTAAATGATCTATTCTAATATCCTCACTGTTAAGATTGAATGTGGAAATATTTGTTGAATAAATTAGCGAGTACCCTAATGAATACATAAAAGGGTACTTCAAAAAGTTCATGAAAAGATTTGTATTATCTTTTAATTCTATTTTCCATGAACTTTTGGAAGTATCCTGATGTTATATGGATGAATAAATAAATAGCTGAGGTGCAGTTTCTCCCCTTCCCCAGAAAAGTTGTGAGTTTTATGCTAGGCTCTTTCTAGGTAGATGCTGCATCTTTTTAAGAAACTTTTCTTCTCTACCCCATAAATCTCAAGGTTCTCTGTTTCTAATAA
>NW_007730672.1:121495-122345 GCF_000696425.1 Galeopterus variegatus
TTTTTTTTTTTTTTTTTTTCTTCTTCTTTCCCAGAGACTGGTCAGATCACACTGGCTCCAGAGTTTCGTGCTCATGCCCCAGCAATAAAGGTCATCGGTAGCATGGAGTCAGTTTTGGATATCTACCAATCAGAAACAAATAACAGTGACTCCTTTGGGAATCCATTGAGACCATTACAGCCCTTCCAATGAACAGTTAAGCTTTGTAGTGTGCCTCCTTGAGAAACAGCTGTTTGTCTAACCTTTGAACTGACCGATACATTAATCTGAAGCATAATTTAGTTCTGTCTGAGCTCCTGGGTATGGCATGAATAGCTGGCTTGCTTACATTCTACCAGACTCCAAAATAATACTTCTTGTGCTTGTTTAAAAATAGTCATTTTCCCCTTCCCAATTTAATTAGGTATGATCATTCGATAAGAGGATGCCAGAGCTGGTATATAGTTCCTACACTCCTATTCTGATAACTCCACCTCTCTATCCTTGATACTGCTGTTATTTCCTGATATTCATCAGAATTCATAAAGCAGCTACTGCCTTCTCTGGAGCCTCTTTTCACATGAAAGAGAAAGTTGTGCTCAGGGCTTTGTTCAGGTGAGGAGAGGTTAAGAGGAGTAGCACCCACATACAAAGACCCTCATCGTGATGTGGTGTGATTATCGAGTAACACCGGAGTATTCTACAGGAACACCCTGTTTTGTAGCAGCCTCCTGTGGAGTCTCCTTTTGCAAGCTGGAGGAAGTTTATAGCATAGGAAGCATCCGATTTTATAATTACTTTATGAGAACTGGATTCCGATCACTTCAATGGAAAGAATGGGAGAGAAAATCTAGCAACTGAGAAGATAGTT
>NW_007730672.1:122990-125314 GCF_000696425.1 Galeopterus variegatus
TGGAAGACTACAATCCCATTCTTCTATGATTTGGAGCAAAGGAAAAGGCAAAATTGGGAAAAAAAATATAGAGAGAGCACTTGTTACCTGAAATGGTTTACAGTTAAAGAGAAAACGATAAAAGGATGTTGTAAATTATTCAGAAACCTTAGGGATGTGATGTTCTCAAGGATTTATGAGTTTGTTTGTTTTAAAGGAAACATGAAAACTCCAGTGCCCATTCTGCACAACTAAGCAGCAACTGATAACTGATTTAGAAAAAATACATAAGAGCCCACAGGCCCCAGGTACTGTGGGATAATGAAAAGATCAGTGGGCTGAGAGTTGGGAGCCCTAAAGCAGCTGCCATGATGGAATTCCAGCTCCTCTGCTTACTTAGCTGTGGAGACATGAGAATTTTTCACCTTCACTATATCTTAGTTGTGTCGTCTATAAAATGGGAATAATAGTCATTCACCTATTTTGTAGGATTGCTGTGAGTATTAACAGAGTGACATGTAAATAAAAAAGACTGAAATAGTATAAATCTCAATAAATACTGGCTGATTATTGTATATATATATATACATATATATATATATTTTTTCCCCATGACTGGTAAGGGGATTGCAACCCTTGGCTTGGTGTCGCTTGCACCACGCTCAGCCCGTGAGCGCACTGGCCATCCCTATATAGGATCCGAACCTGTGGTGGGAGCACCGCTGCGCTCCCAGCACCGCACTCTCCCGAGTGAGCCACGCGGTCGGCCCTGATTACTGTATATTTGAAAATTGCTGAGAGAGCAGATTTTAAATGTTCTCACAGAAAAAAAAATGATTCATATGTGAGGTGATGAATATTTTAATTAGATTGATTTAAACATCTCACAATGTATAGCTACATCAAAACATCCCATTATACATTGCAAACATATACAATTTTTATTTGTCAACTATACCTTAATTTAAAACAATAGCTGATTATAGACCTTTCAACTGCATGACTGAAGGCAAGGCATTCCATATTCTGGAACTAATTTTCTTCAGATACAACATCAGGTGAAGGGAGTAGATAGTATCCAAAATAAACTTCTAGCAATAAAATGCCATGACTCCAATGAATTTTTTGTGTCCACATATTCACTAGTTAATAATTGAAATGGTAATAGTAATCACTAGTTTATATTGCACTTACTGGTTTACAGTATATTTTCTCAGACTTTCTTTCTATTCTTACAAATAGTCCTTCGAGATAGGTATATACCCATTCTGTAGATGAGGAAGTTAAGGTTCAGGAAGTTTAAATGAGTCACTAAAGGTTAAGAAGCTATTGCTAGTAAGGTTGCATTCATGTTTTTGTTTCTACTACAAACTCAGCAACTCTGGTATACTTCTGGGTGGCTATATTACCATAACGCATTTAAGATAGGTGCACACCTAATTTATATGCAAGGGAAAATTTCATTGTTGATGTTTGTGTGGGATAAAAAAAAATGTAAAAGACCTAGTTCTTGTATTCATGGCCTATAGTTTCTGGGTCTCTATTTCTTTATCTTTACAATTAGGTGATTCTGCTAGATATTTCTAGTGTCCTTTCTAGCTTTATAGTCTAAGAGTTTGCTGTCCTCTTAGAGCGTACGTCTCTTCCAGCATGAGTCTCACTTGCGACTTACCCTTGTGCTCTTCTCTGATGAGGTGTGTCCATTCTAGAATGTTTGTGTTAGCAAGCCTTATTGGTTTCCTCCCACGATTTGGGTGAAAGGGCTACAGGATCCCAAAAGAATATCCTCATTTGCTACATTTTCATTCTTTCAGTTCCACAATCTTCCTGGTCCTTTTATGTTTTTGTTTTATTCTACAAGGAAAGAAAGTGTAATTTCTGAGGCACCATTAACTCCCATTTCTTAGAATATCAGCCTTCAATTGCTTTTGGCAGAAAGCTTAAAGATTTTTTTTCTGGGAACTTTGATGGTGAAGCGCATTGGAAGGAATGTGAGTTTATCTTTGCAAATAAAAAGAGGAAAATCTCCCATGTTTTCACTTTTTAATCACAGAGCTAGTATTTCCCATGGGATAACCAATTTCAGAGTTCATTGAAATATCAGAAAAAAACATTTTGTGAAATTTTAAAATCAGTGACACTTCAGTTTCTGTATATTCCAACATCATACTATTTTTTTCTTGACTTTGGGGGAAAACAAAAACAAAAACAAAGAAACAATGGCAACATACAGTTGAGATAGAAATTAGTGAAGGACGGATTTATTTTTTATTCTCTTTAGCCTCCATTACCACAAATTGCAATTATACCTTGCGTCCCCCACCCAGTTATCCCTGACCTCCCTC
>NW_007730672.1:125852-127120 GCF_000696425.1 Galeopterus variegatus
GGCAGAAAGCTTAAAGATTTTTTTTCTGGGAACTTTGATGGTGAAGCGCATTGGAAGGAATTTGAGTTTATCTTTGCAAATAAAAAGAGGAAAATCTCCCATGTTTTCACTTTTTAATCAGAGAGCTAGTATTTCCCATGGGATAACCAATTTCAGAGTTCATTGAAATATCAGAAAAAAACATTTTGTGAAATTTTAAAATCAGTGACACTTCAGTTTCTGTATATTCCAACATCATACTATTTTTTTTCTTGACTTTTGGGGAAAACAAAAACAAAAACAAAGAAACAATGGCAACATACAGTTGAGATAGAAATTAGTGAAGGACGGATTTATTTTTTATTATATATATATATATGTTTTATTCGTTATGAATATTGATGGGGTACAAAGCTGACTGTCACCTCTCATGCCCAAGATGTGATGGCCAGATCCATACTGACAGTATGCCCATTACCACAAATTGCAATTATACCTTGCGTCCCCCACCCAGTTATCCCTGACCTCCCTCCCCATCTCCCTTTTCCCCACTCCATTTGGAATCCCTAGGTATATTCTCTCCCTCTGCAAGTCCAACACACCAATGTAGTCTTTCTTTCCTTCCTTCTTTCTCCCTTAGCTACCACTTATGAGTGAGTACGTGTGGTATTTATCCCTCTGTGCTTTGCTTATTTCACTCAACATAAGTTTCTCCAAGCTCATCCATGTTGCTGCAAATGGGAGAATTTCATTCTTTTTGTGGCAGAATAGTATTCCATGGTGTATATATACCACAGTTTCCTTATCTAGTCATCCATCGATGGACATTTAGTTTGGTTCCATATCTTGGCTATTGTAAACAGAGCTGCAATGAACATGGGAGGGCAGCTATCCATCCCTTCGACATGATGATTTCCATTGAAAGACAGATTTAAAATTACGCGCGACTCCATTTATTAGTAGGACTCTTTCCAGTTTGCAGAGTTACAGATTCTTTGGCTTTTCTGTTTTTTTTTTTTTTTTTTTTAATTCTAAACCACATTGCCTATCTCTTAGTTGTTTCATTTTCCATCGAAAGTGCCAGTCATTAAGAATAGGCTCATATCAACCCAATACTTTGCCGTTTTTTTTTTTTTTTTAATCTCCTGGAAGATTTATTCATTTCAGCATGTGCAGATGAGTGCCAGCTATATATCAGGAAATAGATATAGGGAGATAAATAATGTATTTTCTCTTTCCTCAGAGAAACTACATACTGTTAAATTAGACAAACATCCAAACAGACATAA
>NW_007730672.1:127342-129018 GCF_000696425.1 Galeopterus variegatus
AATGGGAATTTAAAAATAATACTGCCCAATTCTAGGGATCTGGGAGTAAAAACTAGAGTTCCAATACCTTGTGCTAACACTGGAAGTTAATCCAAGCCTTTTTCATGGAACAACATGAATCAAGAGATCAAGAGACATGAAAAAGATCATGCCCTTTGAACCAGAAATTTCTTTTTATGGAATGTGTGTGTGCATGTGTGTGTGTGTGTGTGTGTGTGTGTTTTAGAACATAGGAAAAGTCCTGTTTGATTTAAGATATCCACTGCATATTCTATACAATTCACAATATTAAAACAACCAAATATTTTAATAAAGAGGAGAGGCTTGATAAATTATGTGACTGATACATGTACTGCAATATAACTCTATACCCCATAAATATGTACAATCAACATGTTTCAACAAAAATTTTTTAAAAAATTAAAAAAATTGTAACCCCACACTGACATAAGAGTAACGGATAATTTAANAAAGACGGTGTGGGAAGTATGACCCAAAGAGAAGGGATGTTATGAACAAATACAGGCAAAGATATAGAAAACTTAAAGATGTAGTACAAAAACTACGTGTGGTTGATTTTTGTTAGAGAGTAAATGGCAAGCAGGAAGTGGGAAAAGATAAATTCAAAGACAGAGATGCAAATGCTAGCTAGTCTATGATGGGTCTTTTATGCCATACTAAAGATCCTAGAAATTATGGTGCTGGGGAACCATCCAAAGTTTTGAGCAGGGTGTTGGAACATATATTTAAAAATATGCTCTCTAGTGTTAAATGAAGGGGAGTTTCTTGGGGGTCAAGGACAGACTACCAGTGAAGAGAAACCTGTTAAGAAGCTATCACAAGTTCCAGCAGGAAATGACAGTGGTCCATAAAGGGGGATGACAATGGAGCCAGAAACAAGGGAATTGATTCCAGTAACACTAATAAGATAAAGCAGAACATTAGGATATGAGGAACACCTGCTATGTATTAGCTCAGGATAGAGACTGAGGATAGAATAGTGAACATGACAGAAGAGGCCCACGTCTTGTACTTTCTGTTGTAGTGAAAAAATAATAAAGCAAATAAATTAACTAGAAAATTATTCATGTCGTAAAGTGCTAGCAAGGGAATTAATAGGGGAGAATTACCGTGAGTAAATATGAGGGTATTTCAAAAAGTTCATGGGAAGAGTCATATGATCATTTAATTATATTTTTCCATATACTCATTGAAGTACCCTTGTACACACAAAAATTTAAAGGTGGATTAAAAAGTTATTCCTTTCTCTGTTACCCAAACCAACACTTGTACTAACCCTAGAATAAGCAGACCAGTCTTTTTTATTTTTCTCTTTAGCCTGTCTGAAGTTGCATGGGATTAACAGAGGATAAAAAATAAATAAATAAAAAAACTCACAAAACCTTCACAAACTATGTGAATGGACTATAAACACATCAGAAAATGTAGATAGTAAGAAAATAGGTAAAATATTGTCAAGTTTTCTTCTAATCAAATGCATGCAAAGTAAATATTTGGATTTAGTTATAATATTAAATGGGAATTTAAAAATAATACTGCCCAATTCTAGGGATCTGGGAGTAAAAACTAGAGTTCCAATACCTTGTGCTAACACTGGAAGTTAATCCAAGCCTTTTTCATGGAACAACATGAATCAAGAGATCAAGAGACATGAA
>NW_007730672.1:130303-132207 GCF_000696425.1 Galeopterus variegatus
TTTTTTAAAAAATTAAAAAAATTGTAACCCCACACTGACATAAGAGTAACGGATAATTTAAATGTGTTTGAATAGCATAAATAAGGAAATACTTTTGAAATTTTAAGAAAAATATAAAGTTAAACTTATACACACACACACACACACACACACACAGATTATATTATAATTCTAAAGAAGGAATTAGCAAACTTTTTTTCTGTAAAAGGCCACAGAGTAAATATGTTGAACTTTTTGGGACATATAATCTTCATTGCATCTACTTTATCCTGTTCTTGTAGCATGCAAGTACCCTTCGACAATATGTAAACAAATATACAAGGTTGTGTTCCAATAAAACTTTATTTACAAAAGCAGGTGACAGGCAGATTTGGCCCAAGGGCTGGATGAAGTTTATTGACCCCTTCTCTAAACCATGAATGCAATGAAACTGGAAGGAACAATGTAAATTGAAAGCAGTTTTATTGAATTAGGTAGAAGCATATTATTTATTTATTTTTTTATATGTTTGTTTGATGTATTTGCTTTATTTTTGAATGATTCTATAACATGCTGGAAACTATATATGATCATAAAAAAACACTTCCCTCATTATAAGCCTGTAATTATCATGTTTTGTCATAGTAACATGACTTGCTCAAAGTATTGTTTTAAGTGATAGAAATTTATAAAGATTAAATTTATACTTTAGAATTTAATTTAAGGAAATTTATCAAATATTTCTCCATATAACAAAAGATGTAAAGACCTATGTCAAATCGTATTCATAATAGTTATAATTTATAAGTATCTACTAAATATTAGACATTGCATACAGGGGTTTATGTTTCTTCACATCATTTCACTTAGTCTTCATGACAATTCTTAGTTTCCCCTTTTGATAGAGACTGGGATTAGGTAATTTTCCCAAGTCTCACAGCCAATAAATGACAAAGCTGGGAATAGAACCTATGCTACTCATTGTTATACTATCTTTCTTACATATTTTTCTTCTTAAAACTATTTATTAATGAAACTTGTACTTTGACATAGAAATGTTACTTTTAGAAGTCTTTTGTGAAAACGTACCTTTAATAACATGGAAAAACTTGCACGTAACTTTTTATTCATTATTTCATTGTTATTTGTAATAGAAAAATGATTGAAACAACACAGATCTATATACACGTATGTCTGTGTGTGTATATATATATATAATTCGTATATTTACTTTATATACATATATAGTGTAGTACCTTTTAAGTAAAAAAGATCCATATCTGTATCTATATCTATGTCTATATCTGTACCTGCTTTGCAAAAGTCTGGGTAGAAATGGGATAGAAAACACAGCGAAGGAAATAAAACTTCTCCGAGCATATTGTCATTATTTTACGAAGTTTACTTTTGAAATATTTTCTATTTCAAAAAATTAAATTGTACTTAGAAGATGAATAAAATACCTTAAAATTGAATGTATAAAGAACTAACTATATATCAAAGTGATCACATAGCAATGTTATCAATTTTATAACAAATCCAGAAAAAACAAATGCAGGTAATTATCGAACACATTATTCCTACTGAACACCCTTAGCAGGATATATTTTAAGGACAAGAAGTAGTATAAGTAAATCTTAAACTTTTCTTAATAGGTTCCAGGAGTAGAAATCTCAAAACTATTGTGTATTTTGTAGAGTTGAGTGAATACGTATGTAAATATGTTTTTTTTTCGTGATATTTTTATGTACATATATATTGTGAAATGATTAACACAATCAAGCTAATTCACATATCCATCACCTCACAGTTACTTTTTTTTTTTATTTTGTCAATATACAATGTGGTTGATTATTATGACCCGTCATCGAAACCTCCCTCCCTCCTCCCTCTCCCCCTTCCCACCCAAGAATGTCCTTTCCGTT
>NW_007730672.1:133281-139863 GCF_000696425.1 Galeopterus variegatus
CCACTAAGTGTCAAAGACAAAAAAGACAAAACAAACAGTTCTAGATAAAAGGAAACTAATATGAGTCATGACAACCAAATGCAACACATGATCCTTTATTGGACTTTGGATGATCCTGGGTATATACAACTATGAAAGATGTTCTCACACAATGAGGAAAGCTTGAGTGTGGACTGTATAATATATTTATTTTACTGAATTATCTATGTCAATGTTAATTTTCTACAGTGTGATCATAGTATTATGGTTTTGAAGGAGAATACTCTTGTTCCTAGAAAAGATTTACTGAAGTTGTAAGAAGTAAAGTGTCATGAGCTATGCCACATGCTCTCAAATGATTGAGGGAAAAGTGCATGGAGATAGATAGATGATTGATCAGCAGATAGACAGATGATTGATCAAATGATAGATATATAGAGCAAAAAGAAAAACTAGTAGAAAATGCTGACGATTATGATGCTAGGTAATCCATATACGATATTCATTATGCCATGTTGTAAGTTATCTGAAGGTTTAAATTTGTTCAAAATAAAATTTGGTCTGGGAAGTAAAAGCTGTTATATCCTCCCCTCATATTTGAATGACAGATAATATAAAATTCTTGGAAAGCCGATTACCATAATTTTCCCTGAGCATGATGAAAATATCACTCCAAACTTTTGCTGACGCTAGTTGTACTGTCAACCTAATTGTTGTTGTGTTTTATAAAACACTGGTAATCTGTCCTTTATCCTCCAAGTTTTAAGATTTTGCTCTTTGCCTTTGACGTTCTACCTTACTCTGTTCTTGCCAGGTGTGTGTTAGTGTATATTAATCTTATTTGGGGCTGGATGGGTAGCCTTCAATTTATGAATTCCTTCTTTATTTCAGATCTGGAAAATTAGGGTTCTTTTCCTTAAAATAATCTTTATATTTACAACTTCTCTCTTTAGCTGTGTCTCGTCTATTGTTCAAGCAGACCTTTCAAGCAGAAAAGTCTCTTTAAGTAGCTTTATTATTTTCTGAAGATTTGATTCTACTAAAACTCCCTAAAAATTTCCTCTAGTATAATATAAGTTTAATGTAAGGTTCAAAGAGGGCTCTTAATGGGAATCCCCTGTGTGTATTTCTACATAGCTTTTTATTTGCTTCATCCGTGACACTGGGTAATTTATCAGTCTCTGACCAGTTCTTATATTTAGTTATCAATGTGAGATGTATTTACTTATGCATGATGTGAATTTGGATCCAATATTGACTGTGGAACCAACTTGGGTGTCCCGCTTTTCAAGGATGACTTCCTTCTAACCAGTGATTCAGATAGATCACAAGTTTATTTGTAGTTTCACCAAATGGGAAGAGATTTTTAGTTCTTGCTGTAGAGACAGATTGACATTTTGTGACTTTTTGCTTTATGCAAGTAGGTCAGCTGTAGATTCCCACATTTTAGGGCCTGCTCCATCCTTCATATAAGGTAAAGAGTTAGACTTGGAAAGTAAATGCACTGGAAATGACTACATAGGAAGTGGAGAGAATGAGGTCTATAGAAAAAGTTAAAGGTGTAGCAAATGAAACAGCATTTTCTAATAGGCCTTTCTCCAGCAGAAGAACATTATTCAAATGTATAACTTCATTCATCACCTGTATGTATGATTTTTATACTCTTTTCTGTTACTGCCACTGTGAGGAAGCAGAACAGATCTGGTTAATCATATTCATAGAAAATCTAATTTCCCAGTCCTTAAACGCATATTAGAAGCATGATTCTTTACCTCTTGCCCGGAAATTTACTTCCCTTCTACAATAATAAGGTTGACATGTGATTTGCAGTGTTTGCAGGGATCCTGCCTCCCTGGCCACATGTTGACTTCAAGGTTAGCACCTAAATTGGTCTTTCCCTTGAGTTCTTTAGAATTGCTACTGGTTAAAGGGAGCCAAAACCTTTCTGGGAATGAAACTGTGAGAAACTTGAGCCATTTAAAGAGGACTAGAGAATGAGAAACCACAAGAAAGAGAGAGAGAGGAGCCGAGGAGCATGTTGGTGTCCAGCATGTGAGAAAAGATGCTAGCTTCAAAATGAAACACCCAATAAAACTCTTCCAAATACCTGATCCACAAATCATGTGCGAAATGGCTATTTTAAGCCACTAAGATTTGGGGTAGTTTGTTACACAACTATAGATTAATTGGACTGCTTGACTAAAAAAGGACCTTTGTGAAATAGCTATTTAACACTAAGACATGTTAGCTTGTCGATATCCACTTTTTGACTCAAAACAACAATGAGAGTCATGGTGACAGCGCTTAAACGTACTGTAGTGTACTGATATTTATCCTAAGAAGTTGCATGAAGTGACAGATGAAGACATGTCTCATCTCATCATAGACTGACAAGGTCTCTGAAATTCTGAGAATATCACACCTGGATGCTGAATTCAGTTTGAGGCATCTAAGACCCAGACAGTTTGGAAGAAGTTCAGAGAAGAGTAATCCCAACTCTGACCCAATTAAGAAATAAAATTTTTTAAAAAAGTAAAAACCCAACAACAGCAGTCTACCCCACACATAAAACCACAGTCATTAAAGAAGGAAGATCTGGCTAGAGATAAAAGACAAACCATGTAACTAACTCCATGAAAATGTACCTCAGGGCCAGCAACTCGTAACTACAGGAAAGGTATGATCTGACGCTACAAATATTTGAAAGGCACTTTGCACAGGCAATATAACATCTTTTTATGAGATGTTATTAATAAGTTAAAATATTTTTTTAGGTTTATTCTTTTTCTTCTCAAGCCTGCATTAACAAACTTGAAGCAAAAACCATTGCAAACAAAATAAGCATATTCATATTTTTCTCATCTGTAGCTACTATTGTTACTAAGGATGCATCACTATTTACTGTCAATAAAAAGACCAAAAATAAATTTCATAGATGCTTCTGGGTTAAATAAATTTTAAATATGTACATTTAAAATTATATAAATATACTTTATATTATCATATACTTAACCGACATGCTTTTTTTTTAACCTATTTCCCGTTTTTTTTTTCCTGTACAACCCACAATTTAGTGGAGTAACAGCATAAAAATACATTTTGCACAGGTGTACTTTGACTGAATCTTTAAAAACTGAGATGACGATCACCTTTATACATTTTGTTTTTCAGTTAATATATACAAAATGCCAACTGTGTAAGGCGTTGTGCTGGCATTCAGTGATATAAAGTGAGTAAGGTATGGTCCTTGCCTTTGATTAGCTTCCATTCTAGTATAGGAGGAAAATATTTTACAGCAATTATCAATCACAAGGTCTAAGTGCTCTGGCAGCAATCTTTGTAAAGGACAATGGAGGTGGAAGAAACAGAAATCAAGCATCTGAAGAGATCCTTTAGTTGGGTCACGGAACAATGATATTACGTCAAGGTAAAGATGCAAAATATACTTCAGTTGAGATGCTATATGTGAAAATGTTTTAGAAAATGTGAAACAATATGGAAATTTTAACTATATTTCTGTATGTAACCTGGATGTCAGCAGAGGCACCCAGCCTTTTAAAATTCTAATTAAATTAACATGCATTCCCCATGAATGCCCACTTTCCTACCAATCTCTCCTGAGATTTGGGAGAGGCCTGAGGACATATGTATTTCTCATTGAGCATTAAATGCAAGTCTTCTCTTGAAGACATTCACTTTAGGGATCTTGATCCTTGTACTGAATGTGCTAATTTTCTGTGAAAGGCCTCCCACAGAGTGAAATACAATCACTTTTCCCTCAATTTTCACAACATGCACACATGCATATAAGGTATTTGTTTATTTATTTATTTATTTTTTGTCTTTTTACATGTCTGGCAACGGAATCGCAACCCTCGGTGTTGTGCCCGCACCTCGCTCAGCCAGTGAGCGGGAACCGGTCTGTATGTGGGATCCGAACCCTCGGCGGGAGCGCCGCCGCGCTCCCAAGCGGCATACTGTAGCAGTGCGCCACCGGGCCAGCCCGGTATTTGTGTTTTTTAATGTATTTTTTTTTATTGAAACATAATCTATTGTACATACTTGTAGGGTACAGCATTGAATATCAATGCCTGTATGTAGTGTGTGATAGGTACTTGTAAGTGTAGTAGATTTTGACTGAAGGTTGGAGGAAAATCTTATTTATGTCATAATATCAATAGGCTAATTAACTTCCCCCACATTACTTAGACTACTTTTTCCACAGACCCCAGCCTCTCCCCATCTTGTCCATCTCCATCTTTCTCCTAACTAGACTGTAGCCCCAATGTGATCTTAAAATAATTTTTAAAAACCCTCCTTTTAAATTGTGCGGGGCAATTTAGTCCGTTCCCCCAATTTACATCTGCCTGAATCTTTGAATTTCCAAAGATTCATTAAAGTAATTTGCTGAAGAGATGTGCACCTACTTTAGCTTTGAATCACTCTGTTTCTCTTACAGCCTCTGCATGAGTTAAAAATAGATTTGCTGAACAACTACAGATAAAACTATCATATGATCCAGGAATCCCACTTCTGGATACATAACCAAAGGAATGGAAACTATTATGTCAAAGGGACAACTGCACTCTCATGTTCATCTCAGCTCTATTTTCAATATCCAAGATATGGAACCAAACTAAATGTCCATTGATGGATGAGTGGATAAGGAAAATGTGGTGTATACACACACACACACAAACACACACACATACAATGGAATAGTACTTAGCCATAAAAAAAGAGTGAAATTCTGCCCTTTGCAGCAGCATGGATGAGCTTGGAGAAAATTATGCTAAGTGAAATAAGCCAGGTACAGAAGGAGGAATACTGCATGTCCTCACTCATAAGTAGCAGCTGAGAAAGAGAGAGAGAGAGAAAGAAGGAAATAAAGAAAAAAAGAAAAAAAGAAAAAACACACAAAAAACATTGACCTTTCAGAAGAGAGAGCAGACCTTTACTTACTAGAGGTGGGAAAGTGGGAGAGGGAGTGGTGGTTAGGGAATAATTGGGTAAGGGACACAAAGAGTAATCTGTAATGATGAATATGCTAATAATATTGATTTGATCATCGCATACTGTACACAAATACTGATAGTCAACTCTGCACCCTATAAATATGTATAATCAGCAATAAATAAAATAATTAAAATTATTTAAATTAAGATAAAAAATAGATTTGCTGAATTATAGCAACATTCCTAAGAACCTAGTGACTAGTCAGTCTTGGATTTAAATAGCTATTTATTTTTTTCCATGAATCTGAGACAGCGTTTAGTGCTTGAGATGTTCACTGGGGAGTTTCATTGGAATCAACACCTTGTGGAGGAAGGGGACTAGAAAGTGGGAGAAATTGCTGACCTGACAACTTTAACCCTGTGGTTCTCAATTGCACTCCCCTTTCCCCCCAGGTACATTCAATAATGCTGGAGATGTTTTTGATTATCATGACCAGGATGAGGTGGGGTGTTGCTACTGGCATCTAGTGGGTAGAAGACAGGAATGACACTAAACATACTGCAGAGCATGGACTAGCAACCTAGAACAAAGAATTATCCAGCCCAGAATGCAAATAGTACCATACAATGTAAGAAGTAGAAGGGACCCTAGCCGTCATCTAGTCCAATTCTGCATGCAATCTGCATGTTTATCCACGTATTCACAGCATCTCTAGCAAATTCTGCTCTCTTTAATTGTCTGCAGTGAAATGCAGCTTGCTATCTCAAGTGGTAATTCATTCTAATTTAAGATTTTTTTTGTTTGTTTATATTAAACCTGAATTTTCCTTCCTAAGACTTTGCCCCACTGCTCATAATCGTGTCTTATGGATAATTGTTTTCTATATGAATAATGCTCAGAGCTAATTTGTTTCCAAATAGACTATTTTTTTCTGTATCAATAAAATATTTTCCAAACTTCACACATCTCTCTTTCCTAGAACCTGTGTATCACCTAAAGAATGGGCTTGAGTCTGCTCATATTCCAGCTACATGAATTCTAAGGTAATGTATTTGCATTTTTTGATATATATATATATTTTTTACCTTTCTTTTCACCAAATAACTTTGCCTTATTGTTTGGGAAAAAAAAAGTAGTATTTTCTGTGATGAAACAAATCATAGGTTGATAATCCAACAAAACACTCATTACATAAACACTGTCATAAATTAATGTTCAACATCATTTACAGAAAAATAATCACTGTTCATATTTATTTTTGTAGTGTTTGTATCAAGAAAATAATGTCTGAAAATAACATAGAGTCAGGAAAAGTAATGGGGTATTTGTTTTTCTCATTATTTTTACTAGGGCTGTTTTTTAAATTGCCCTTGAATATGTTAGTTATTTCCCTAATATTTTAAATAGCTGAAACCCAAAGCACCCAAATGATATTTGAACATAATGAGGTTTTCTTTCTGGAATGTAGTCCTTGTTATAAAAATATGAATGATAGCAGCAATGAATAGAATATGTTAATAATTATTCATAATGGTTAATTCTAAGTTTAATAATTAACATAAAATTACCAAAAGAAACATTTGATCATGTGTAATATGTATGTTGTAAAATGACATTGCATAATCAGTCTAAAGGAAGTTAATGAGT
>NW_007730672.1:140355-142240 GCF_000696425.1 Galeopterus variegatus
GTTTTCTTTCTGGAATGTAGTCCTTGTTATAAAAATATGAATGATAGCAGCAATGAATAGACTATGTTAATAATTATTCATAATGGTTAATTCTAAGTTTAATAATTAACATAAAATTACCAAAAGAAACATTTGATTATGTGTAATATGTATGTTGTAAAATGACATTGCATAATCAGTCTAAAGGAAGTTAATGAGTACCCATTTGAAATTCTACTCGTTTATGTTTATGCTTATTAGTATATAAGAATTAATAAAATAGTTGGTGATAAGAAAATGGAGTATGTAAATTGTTCTCCCTGTGAAAGCTCCCAGTGGTGATATTTTTTTGAAAAGTGATTCTTTATATGTCTTATTTTTAAGAGGCCAAGTTTAGTATATCCATTTCAGTCAATAGAATTAACTTTTATAGAGTAGATTCAGGATTCTAATTTTCTATTACAAGAAATAAACACATTCTCTTCTTGGAGCTTAAGAGAATAATAACAATTGTGTATCATTTGTATAAAGAGAGAAATCCTTTCCTCTACCAATCTGTAGCTTTTTTACTTGGCAATTCTTTTGCTCTAATTCTTACCTGAGAAAAGAAAAAAAAAAAAAAAAACCCCAAAGACTATTGTTCATTTCCAATTCAAATGTATGTTCAGGAGAAAGAATAGACCGAGAAGAGAATATTACACAGGGTGGGTCAACTGTCACAGTCACCATCCTCAAAGCTCAGTAGATTCAGGGAATAGGGGTATATTTCTAACTCATGAGACAGTCCAATGCAGATTTGCTGTGGAGAGTGCAGCCATGCCCCAGGGCTTCGAAGTCTTTTACTGTACGCTGTGTTTCCATTACCCAACGTCAACCTTGGTTCGAAAATACTAACTGGAAAATTCCAGGAGTAACAATTCGTAAGTTTCAATTGCACACTGTTGAGTAAGTAGCTTGATGAAATCTCCCACAGTCCCAATCCGTCCTGCTCTGGATGTGAATCACCGCTTTCTCCAGCATCTTTACGCTGTCTGCCCTATTAGTATATAGAACAAAACATAGTGTATATAGGGCTAGATATTATCCGTGGTTTCAGGCATCCTCTGGGGGTCTTGGAATGTATCCCTTGTGGATAAGGGGGACTACTGTATTTAGGGCTACTCTGACACGACAAAGCAGTCTGGTGGACGTCAGAAAAGCACCTTTCTCCCTCAGCAGGTCTCTCCTGGTCATCACTAGTAAGACTGACGCAAACCCATCCACCAGCAACACGCACACCCACACACTCCAGGACGCACACCTCACCCAAAGCTGGAGAGAAAGCATCACAGGAGAATTGTGTCACCTCCTTTCCATCGCCTCTCTCTCAAACATCACAGCTATGGTCTTATTTCCACAAATGTCACTCAAGCTACTAGTTTTCCTCTTTATATTTTTGACCTCTATAATCTATTCTCCCCACAACAGCAAGAGTGATCTTTTGAGATTATACATGTGATTTCGTGACAAGCTTGTTTAAAATTCTTGGAATTTTTCCCAACACTTTAAAAATAGAACTCCATTGCTTTGCAGTCATCTTCGAGGCCCTATGTGATCCCAATCTGCACTTCTATCCAAACTCATCTCCAACATTCTCCAAGTCTGCTCCCTCCACAAAGCCTTTTCCATTCTTTGAATAAATGAAACTTATTCTCACCTCAACGCATTGCACCTGCACTCAGATCTCACTTGTTTTAAGTTTTGCCTAAATACCTTTTCCTCAGAAAGGCAAACAAAGACCATCCTATTTAAAAATAGTCTCCACATCTCTACCTCCATCTTTATTGTCCTATCCTGTAAGTTTTCACTACAAAACTTGGAATTATCATAAAATACATTCATGTGTTTACTTGTTAATTGTCTGAGT
>NW_007730672.1:143399-177408 GCF_000696425.1 Galeopterus variegatus
GTCATTTATGATATCACACAATTTATCCTAAATAAATATAACAAACCTAATACTTCATACCGTAAATAATTTGCTCAGCTTTACACTATCACTTTATATGTTTGATAATATTGAGGTTTTTTTGACTGAACTTGCTGCTGAATTGTTGTCATCTTCTTTTCTGTATAGATTAAAAATTACCTCTTATGTTTCCAAACTTCAGGAATGTTAAACTGCAGTAATTTTAATTACTCAGTTAAAGGTTGGGGAAGTTTTCATTTGTTGTGCAATCGTAAAATAATAACAGTCAACAGTTGCATTACTTTCACCTTCTTCATGTAATTGAGATAATCTCACCACTTTAATTTTGGGTAACTTATAATATAATTTGGGAGTTAACTCTGTAGTATTGCAATCCATAGTTCTATATCTGTCAGTTTTATAACACTAAATTATATTAGTACTGGAAATTAAAGGAATTTCTTGCCTTAATATTTTTGCCTGCATCAAGGTTGATTTTTCATAGTTCCTTTACAAATAAAATAAATGTTACCTTTGACTTTCTTTAATCACTGAATGGTTAATTCCATTTAATGACAGGAATCCCAGATATTTACGTGCTTGCTTCTAACTCCAGCAATGTGATCTTTATTGGCAGTGAATTCATGTCATAGAAAGATGCATTTCGACCATTTTTGCTAACTATAGGGTAAGCGTAGCTACTATGGTTTACTGCTGCTAAAGTTCCTTCCAATACATTTTGAATTGGTTGTGGATTTGAGATCATGAACATAAAAGCACATACAGCCACCACTGCTGTTCATGTGTTTTCAAAAACATCANGCTATGAATCCTCACGGGTTTTGTGGAACATCTCATTATAAACTGAGTTCTACTGAGCTATGAATATTTATGCCATATTAGAGCCTGTTTGTTGAAGTCTTTTTGACTTTTAAACCCTAAAAGGTGACAATTCATTGTGAGTGAGGGTATCTTTACTTCTCTAGAGCTTGCACTTTTCACTTAAGACAGATGCCTTCTATTTTGCAGTAAAATGCACCACTCTTTTGGGTCTTTCCCTTTGGCATTTACCTCTGTGGCCTTCTGATAAAACTCTTTTCCATCCTCCAGCATCCTTTCTGAATACCTCCCGATTAATTTTTGGTCTACTGTCCACTGTGGGAGAGGACTCTGTCCAGGTCTCACTCACAGGACTCTAACAATCAGATCTTCTCTGAGTTTCACCTACTGTCTCTGCCAGTTTGCCTACTCTTTTCAAAACTAGCACACAAATCACTTTGTGTATGACATATGCACGAGCTAAATTTATTATCTTATGTTACCTGATAACAGCAGACAGTAACTGAGACAGGAGGAGAGGAAATGGCAGGAAGAGGAAGAAATCGATACAGTTCTCAGTCAGAAACCACTGAAATTCAAAAGAAAGTGACAGACTAAGAGGCGATTATGTACGTAAATACTCATTCAATTTACCCTCTAACAATCTCCAAAAGAAGTGAATGCCAGACCAAATGATAAAAACAGACCAAGTATGGGTGTTTATGATGTTTTGCCCATGTTGGCTAATTATAATCTGTGTTAAACTGAAGGAATATAATCCTGAATCTGTATTTCCCATGCTCGATAACTTTGACCCAATAGAACATGTGAAATATTCAAAAACAAAACAAAATTTAAAAGAGCAAACAAACAAACAAAAATGTGCTTGGCCAAAAAGTGGTAATAGAACATGTGAAATATTCAAAAACAAAACAAAATTTAAAAGAGCAAACAAACAAACAAAAAATGTGCTTGGCCAAAAAGTGGTAATTCTTCTTTAAATACTCATATAATGTTTTTATCTCACTGTCTACACTAGAGCCTAAGGCATGAATCAAAGTGTTGACACTGTTTGGAAAGTCCAAACCCAAGTTGGTGAGGGTGAGGAAAGGAGTTGGCATGAGATAATGAGAGATAAAGAACTCTGTTTCGCTCTTCCCTCCTGTGCTGGCCACTTTACCACAAGCCATGAAGAGACCCGACTGGTTGCTCAGAAGGCAAGTTTACTTGGAAAGTAGGACTTTTCTGAAAGGTTTTCAGGGACAAACCACACCCCGGAGTGGCCCATGGGAGGCATAAAGGAGGAACATTTATCTACTCAACTTTTTCCAGTCTTGTATTTCCCACTGTCGACCACCCCTGTGGAGCGCTAGCTCGTTCATGCTTTCAGATTCTGTCACTCAGCCCTCTGTCAGCTTCTTGGGCAATGAAATATCATACTCTTTGGCAGAACATTTCATCAGAGTCTGGAAATGGAAAAGAAAATCAATATGAATACGTTGTTGACCATGAGAGGAAAGAGGCAGTTGAGAGCAAACGAGAAGACCCCCAATGTTCATATCCCACACAGTGCCCACTCATGCACTCATGCCCCGTGGACTGCCAGGGTGTCAGGTCACGAGGGAAGCACCACAAGGTGGGCCTACAGACCTGTAAAGTGACCTCAATTCACAATTGCATTTGCCACCTGATCTTTACCCCCATTCTAACTGGTGAACCTTTGTGGCATTTCAGATCTCCAGGTATCATTGTCCTCTACAACCCCATACCTAATATTCTTTTAAAAATCTGCACATTTCCCATTCCCCAGTAAACAGTTGCCTTGGAAAATAGCTACATGATTCTTTGGAGGAACAGCAGGAGGGCTATTTATTGTGTGTATTTGCTGTAAAATTGCAGGGTCATTGCTCAAGGTTACCCGGTCTCCTCTTCCATCAATGTATCCTGAGTATCTGGCACAAATTCCAGTGGGTTTTTGGGGAAAGTGGGAAAGAAGTCATGACTTCTCATTGCAATACCTGTCACTAGTCTTCTGCTAACCTGCCCTTGATGTTTTTCTAAGTACTAAATCATGTGGCACCCTAGTCATGTGTCCATCTGTCCCCCCACCATGGGAACACCACGATCTGTTAGCTGCCACCACAGACCATTGTGAGTCAAGGCCCTGTTTGCCATTCTCAGTCTGCTGCCCTTTGTGGTGATTATATCCATATTGATTATTGGATATCTGCTGATTATTAATTGCTGCTACTTATAGCCATTCCAGGGTTTCATCTTTCCTAGAGATAATGGGGAAGCCAGGTCAGTGGCTGCATTCTCTACTAAAAACCTTGTTCTGCAGATGACAGTCACTACCATGCTATCAAAGAATCTTTTAATAGAACTACCACATAATCCAGCAATCCCACTGCTGGATATTTATCCAGAGGAAAAGAGACTAGCTATTGAAGAGATATCTGCACCCCCATGTTTATTGCAGCACTATTCACAATAGCCAAGATATGTAATCAACCTTTATGTCCATTAACAGATGAATGGATAAAGAACATGTGATATATACACACAATGGAATACTATTCAGTCATAAAAAAGAATGAAATCCTGTCATTTGCAGTGGCATGGGTGAGCCTGGAAGTGACATGTTGTGTTGTCAGTCACAGAAAGATAAATACATGTTCTCGGTCACATGTGCGAACTAAAAAAGCTCATAAAAAAGAATGAAATCCTGTCATTTGCAGTGGCATGGGTGAGCCTGGAAGTGACATGTGTTGTCAGTCACAGAAAGATAAATACATGTTCTCGGTCACATGTGCGAACTAAAAAAGTTGAGCTTATGGAAGTAGAGAGTAAAATTGTGGTTTCTAAAAGCTGGGAAGCAGAAGAAACANAGAACATGTGAAATATTCAAAAACAAAACAAAATTTAAAAGAGCAAACAAACAAACAAAAATGTGCTTGGCCAAAAAGTGGTAATTCTTTAAATACTCATATAATGTTTTTATCTCACTGTCTACACTAGAGCCTAAGGCATGAATCAAAGTGTTGACACTGTTTGGAAAGTCCAAACCCAAGTTGGTGAGGGTGAGGAAAGGAGTTGGCATGAGATAATGAGAGATAAAGAACTCTGTTTCGCTCTTCCCTCCTGTGCTGGCCACTTTACCACAAGCCATGAAGAGACCCGACTGGTTGCTCAGAAGGCAAGTTTACTTGGAAAGTAGGACTTTTCTGAAAGGTTTTCAGGGACAAACCACACCCCGGAGTGGCCCATGGGAGGCATAAAGGAGGAACATTTATCTACTCAACTTTTTCCAGTCTTGTATTTCTCACTGTCGACCACCCCTGTGGAGCGCAAGCTCGTTCATGCTTTCAGATTCTGTCACTCAGCCCTCTGTCAGCTTCTTGGGCAATGAAATATCATACTCTTTGGCAGAACATTTCATCAGAGTCTGGAAATGGAAAAGAAAATCAATATGAATACGTTGTTGACCATGAGAGGAAAGAGGCAGTTGAGAGCAAACGAGAAGACCCCCAATGTTCATATCCCACACAGTGCCCACTCATGCACTCATGCCCCGTGGACTGCCAGGGTGTCAGGTCACGAGGGAAGCACCACAAGGTGGGCCTACAGACCTGTAAAGTGACCTCAATTCACAATTGCATTTGCCACCTGATCTTTACCCCCATTCTAACTGGTGAACCTTTGTGGCATTTCAGATCTCCAGGTATCATTGTCCTCTACAACCCCATACCTAATATTCTTTTAAAAATCTGCACATTTCCCATTCCCCAGTAAACAGTTGCCTTGGAAAATAGCTACATGATTCTTTGGAGGAACAGCAGGAGGGCTATTTATTGTGTGTATTTGCTGTAAAATTGCAGGGTCATTGCTCAAGGTTACCCGGTCTCCTCTTCCATCAATGTATCCTGAGTATCTGGCACAAATTCCAGTGGGTTTTTGGGGAAAGTGGGAAAGAAGTCATGACTTCTCATTGCAATACCTGTCACTAGTCTTCTGCTAACCTGCCCTTGATGTTTTTCTAAGTACTAAATCATGTGGCACCCTAGTCATGTGTCCATCTGTCCCCCCACCATGGGAACACCACGATCTGTTAGCTGCCACCACAGACCATTGTGAGTCAAGGCCCTGTTTGCCATTCTCAGTCTGCTGCCCTTTGTGGTGATTATATCCATATTGATTATTGGATATCTGCTGATTATTAATTGCTGCTACTTATAGCCATTCCAGGGTTTCATCTTTCCTAGAGATAATGGGGAAGCCAGGTCAGTGGCTGCATTCTCTACTAAAAACCTTGTTCTGCAGATGACAGTCACTACCATGCTATCAAAGAATCTTTTAATAGAACTACCACATAATCCAGCAATCCCACTGCTGGATATTTATCCAGAGGAAAAGAGACTAGCTATTGAAGAGATATCTGCACCCCCATGTTTATTGCAGCACTATTCACAATAGCCAAGATATGTAATCAACCTTTATGTCCATTAACAGATGAATGGATAAAGAACATGTGATATATACACACAATGGAATACTATTCAGTCATAAAAAAGAATGAAATCCTGTCATTTGCAGTGGCATGGGTGAGCCTGGAAGTGACATGTTGTGTTGTCAGTCACAGAAAGATAAATACATGTTCTCGGTCACATGTGCGAACTAAAAAAGCTGAGCTTATGGAAGTAGAGAGTAAAATTGTGGTTTCTAAAAGCTGGGAAGCAGAAGAAACAGGGAGAGGTTGGTTAACAGATAAAAAATCACAGTTAGATAGGAAAAATACTTTCTAGTGGTCAACAGTAGGACTAGGTATCTATAATTAACAATAATTTCTGTATGATCGCAATTGGTTAGAAGAGAGGAGCTCAAATGCTCTCATCACAAAGAAATGATATATTTTTGCTATGATAAATATGCTAATTACCCTGATTTGATCCTCACACATGTATACATGTGTTGAAATATAACTCTGTACCCCCAAAATATGTACAGTTAATATATGTTAATGAAAAAATAAATTTTAAAAAGACTCTATACTCATCCCTACCTCCAATAGTACATTTCTTACTCCCCTAGTGAACAGAGACTTCTTCATCCGCTCCTGGGGAACTTGGTCATGCATGAGTTCCTGAACTATATACAAAAATGTCATTATAACCTTCTCAAGTACTAGAACATTCTGATCGTCTCTTCAACATTTTGCCAACAAAGTTTCTTGCACTTCCACATTCTGCATTGTTGGCATCATTGAGTCCAGGCTTCTTGGAGCAAACTGAGCAGATTACAAGGGCCAACTCCTATAGTCCTTTCTGTAATATTAAATCCTGATTCACAAGCCTCTGAATACGTTCCAGCTCCCTTCCCAGTCTAACAGTCTCGAGACCCAGACCCACACTACTTTCCTGTTTCTCGACACTACTTGTTCAGGTACTGCCATCACGTTTCCAGTGTAGGCTCTTTCTTCCTAGAGTGTAGCTTTGACCTGCCTTTTGAGATGGTGCTGAGACCTGACTTTGGTTATGGCTTGGGGGTGATGTGGGGGGATAGGAGCACATCCTGAGGAAAGAAGTGTCTTAATGAGGGACACCTGCCTCATATGAGGCCATCACACAGTCTCCAGGAAAGAGGGGACTGAAGTATGTCCTATGACAATAGACAAGGGCTGACATGTAGGGGTTCTATATTGTCATGTTCATCTACACATTGTCCCCATCACAGATCTCAGTGGTCCACTCTTTCACTCTGAAAGTCCTATCTTCACCATAGAGAAACCACCAAGGCTGCAAATTTAGTGTCCCCTGGCTTTGAAATCGTGTAGTAATTTGGAAAGCATCTTCCCTAACCCTTTTACTCTAATGGTTGTAAAGACTGTACTGTTGTCATAAATAATTTCCCCATATCACAATCCTTGTAAATAACATGGTTTCCATAATTCTGGTGACGCCACTTAATGCCGGCAGTTTTTGTTTTCAGAGAGCTCAGTAATCCAACTCCAAAGCCCCATCCTGAGTCACCAGCAGTGTTGACCTTGTCCCTCTGTTGAAAAAGTACAGCCTAAAGCAAAAACTAAAGTGCTGACAATTTACTGGGAAGTTGAAGCACAGGGCCCCAAGAGTGAGGGCAAACAAAATGTAACTGAGTCAGCAGAGAGGCAGGCAAGGGAATTGGAGAAGGTTAAAGGTATTGGAACCCCAATTTTAAAAACTCTAAAAATCAAATATTGAAATTTTTAGTTATTAGTAACAAACTTTCTGAGGTCCTGATATTGATTTGAATCAATACAATTATATGTTGGGTGTATCATTTTCCTAGCACTGTTTATACAGTATGAACAAAAAATCTCTTTACACATGAAAGCAGCAGATAGCACATATTTAGGAACAAAATATCTAGTACTCAAAACAAATATCATCTCTTCTAAGTCATCCGAAGTAGAAGTGAAAATAGTTCCTATACATACAAGAATGAAGGCACTTAAACATGTTGAATTGTACAGGCAGAGCATGTCTACATCTCAATGGTTAACTTACATAATAAATCTCAAGTGCACAATCAGTAAAATGGACACTTCCAAGCTACTTGTATCATCTTCAAGACTCATCTCAAATGTTCTTCTTTTTGAAACTTGTCCCAAGTAAAACTGGTCGCTTTCATTTATGTATTCATTTAGCACACATCACATCATTTATATACCTCATATGTCTCTCCCTAATTTGACTATCAAAAATGGCATTTTTCATCTGCTCATCTACCTAATACACTAACTAGTATATGCAATGTTCTATTGAACAGATGAATAAAAAAATGGTATTATATTTTTCAAGCCCTTCATGGTTTTTGGTACTGATCTTTTTTGCCTTTCTCAATAATAATTCACCAGGCGTAATATTATTCCTCAAGGCATCCTGGGCTCTTATACTCTAATCAGTCAAAATGTCTCTCAAGAGAAGAGCTGAAACTTAGTTTTACTAAAATGTAAATGAGTTAACACAGTTTAAGAATAACAGGTACACAATAAGTATAGATTTCTCAGTTTGAAATCTATTAGGATTCCAGATACCATGAAAAATGGAAAAAAATTATTTACTAAAAAAAAAAGAAAGAAAAAAATAGTTTTGAAAGTATAGGTGTATGTATGTTAGTTTGCATCTAACTCTGTGTGTGTGTGTGTGTGTGTGTGCACACACATGTATATTTATATTAACTTTCCCCTAAACTGGAAAGAAAGAAAAAAATAGTTTTGAAAGTATAGGTGTATGTATGTTAGTTTGCATCTAACTCTGTGTGTGTGTGTGTGTGTGTGCACACACATGTATATTTATATTAACTTTCCCTTAAACTGGAGAATTAGAATGTTTCATGAAATTAATGGAAAGAGTATCCTAGAAAGAATAAAGGGAGGGCTGGATAAATTAAAGATCTTATCATCAACCAAACTGGAGTAATTGGCTAAATTAACTTGTCTTAAAAAGACACGTGCTGAGACATTGCAAAATAAAGAAAAGATAAAAGGAAATTAGAGAATGTAATATGGCATATAAACAGCAATAGTTAGAAATAAAGGAAACACCGAGAATCCCATTGTGGAGGGAAGACAAGGTTTATTTGTATATAAGTGACTAAATGCACCAGCTCATTACATGAAAAGGAGCCTCAGCATCTTTCAGCTGATATGTGGACAAATATCTTGCATTCACATTTTCTCCCAAATCCTATATGGGCAAAGAACAAGATATAAATTGAAGGCAAAACCATATGAGTTCTAAGAACTGGTAGGTATTTTTCCCTTAGCCTGTCCAAATTGCCAAAAGATTAAAATTTGTGCATAGTAAACAGTATAAACTTCTTGCATTTTTCAATCATTCCCTGATGACTTTCACACTCTTTTTTTTAATAGTCTTGATAGCAGAATTTTCATTACAATTCTCCATATATAGTTAAGTAAAGAAAGCAATATTTAGGCAAAATCGAAGCAATATTCCTGAATCAGGTATGATAGACTAGGCAACAGAGTTATATTTTTATACGTGCTTTTCTTTCTAAGAATCTAACAAAGTAAAATGAACAGGGAAAAATGAAGTAATTGAAATTCTGTTTCCTAATATTACTCCATAAAAAAGATTCAGCATCTGCCTTTGCATTGGAGTAGTCCACAATCCTACAATCATGTCTAATGTCTACCCCCTGAGCATAACAGAGAAGATCAATTAAATATTGACTATTGAGCTATTGCATTGCTACTTACTATTTTTAATTGATAAATTAAATGTATCCCTTTTGTATTTGTTACAATGATTATTGGCTACAAAGAAATAAGTGTCTTTAGGTTTCACAGAAATATTAAATTTCACACACCTCAAAATTCAAAGGACAGATGCAGCTTTGGTCATATTTCAAATGAACGTGATGAGTTTAAAGCATGAAGAGAGGAAAATCATAACCAATGTTTGTATTAATCTACAGAAAGTCATATTTCAAATGAAAACATTTGTGATGAGTTTAAAGCATGAAGAGAGGAAAATCATAACCAATGTTTGTATTAATCTACAGAATTAATTTAATATCTTGTCATTATCTGTAAAGTGTCCAGTCTAATGATCATGCTCCTCTCTGCCCTTTCTCTGATGCTTCTTATCTAGGAGCATGTTCCTTCCTGGCAGTTTTCCCAAGAATCCTATCATTCCTGTGTATTTCCCCTGTGCAGGTATTACAATAGCAGGTTCAGGAGACAATGACCCAGCTTTGCAGTCTGGTGCTTTTGTGACTCAAATAATGAGAATTTCAGTTAAAGGTGGTATCACGGCATTATGGTAAGAAAGCTAACATGCCACTTTTGTTTAGAGCTAGTCTCCCAAAAGACAACATATGAATTGAGTTATTGTTAGGACTGTATGAAATATCCCACCTTTCTAGTAGAACGTAATTAAATGTAGCTTCTAGAGTTCATAGAGTCAGCGTCTGCCAGGTACTTATGATGAATAATGGATTACAAAGTCATAAGGGGATACTAGAAATTTGTATGGGTAACAAAATTTGCTGCCAAAGACACCGCACCCATTATGACACCCCTGGAGGCAGCAATATTAATATCGGATAGGTGAGAACTTCTGTGATCATCTGAGAACTCTGCAGATACTCCTAATGCAGGTATTGAGGACACACCATAAGGACAAGGTCTTCACAATTTTTCAATTTTCTAAACTCCTTCCTTTTCATTTAATCTGGATAATGACTTGTTGGCAATCATAATGAAGTCCCTGAACCATTTCATATTCAATTCTGAGTAATTTATTTAAATTTTTCTCTATCTATTTTTGCCTTAAGTTAGTATCTTGGCAATAGCAAGAATCTTATATTCCTCTCCTTGAAAGGGAAGAAATATTATTCCAGTAATTTACACAACTGTGGCTTAGAATATTGTTATGTGTTTTGATTGAAAAGAGGCTTGAATATTCTAAAAACATATTTAGATTCAAGTGGTCATCACCTTTTTCTTTCAGTTGGAATGGGGGATGGTCTTTTCTAGTCTCTTGTATATTGATTCAATTTTATATTATGAATTGACTGACTTGAGAGATATTATAAACACAATCCAAGTGTTATAATAGCTCGACTGTGAACAGACAGAGTAGTGTAGGCAGGGGCAAGTCATCGTGGAGAAAGTATGCAATTCACGTGAATGCTGAATGATCACTAGGATCCATACAAGTAGAGATGCGAGTGGATAGAGAAAAGAGTATGACCTTAGAAGTGGGGATGGGCATGTTATTTTCTAGGCATGATAATAAGTTCAATATTACATGGCATTAATTTTTACCTTTTAGATTGTAGTGGAAAATCAGAAAAGTTTCATGAGGCTAGATCTTAGAATTCTATGAAGCTCTGTTGAGGAGAGTAACAATTATTATTGAATAAAGACAGAAAAGAATCAGCGTTATATTGCATCCTGGTGTCATCTTTCTACTTTGTTAGGAAGAAGATAAATATTTGAACTTGCAAATATATATATATATGTGTGTGTGTGTGTGTGTGTGTGTGCATACACACACATACATAGTTGCCAACGTGATAACAATTGAAATAACTAAAGTGTATTATTTACTAAATGCTTTATATGAAACCTCACCTCTAACATATAGAATAAGTACTTTTTTCAGCTTTATTTAAAGATGAGTAAATACAAAAGCAAAAAAAAAAAAAAAAAAGGAGTAGTAATTTTTTCATGGCGACACAATGCCGAGTGTCAGGCCTGATCTAAAAGACCATTGCTCTTACCTGTTAAACCTACTGCCTCAAATGTGAAAGACTGCATTTCTGTAGTACAAAATTCTGTACACTAAATCCCATTTCTCTTTAACTTTTATTATATCTTAGATCATAGTCCAAGGACGTTAAAGGCATACGATTGCAATTAGAGTTCTGGCAGGAAAAGCGATGAATGAAGACCAGGGGCAACGTTAGGAGATTTCTTCCTGTGTGTCTCATTAGAGAAATACGGACTAAAATAACAGCCACAACAAGTCTAGAATAGTAACTTCCTCAGTCAGTCTCCACGTGCGTTAGGAGATTTCTTCCTGTGTGTCTCATTAGAGAAATATGGACTAAAATAACAGCCACAACAAGTCTAGAATAGTAACTTCCTCAGTCAGTCTCCACGTGCATTCACACCAGTGCTTTTCATCCCTGGCTATACATTTTTGTCACCTGGCCTACTTAAAAAGAAACACAAAACCTAACAGTGCCAGAGCCCCATGCCCAGAGACACTGATTATTTGGCATGGAATGTGGTCTGGGTATTGGTGTTTTTTAATCTCTCCAATCAATACAAATGTGCAACCAGTATTAGAAACCAGGGGCATATGCCAATACATTTTTAACCATTAGCATAAAGAGGGACAATGTCTCTGCTCTACTGAATTTTCTAAGGAGGAAGAGAGATGGGAATCCAGAAAGGAAGATGACAGAATCAGATCGTTTTTTTCACTGGCCTTGAATTTCTTCCCAAGCCCTATGTCTGTATAAATTGTACTCACATGCTTCCTCCAAAGACCATTTTAGCTTAGATGGAACAGCAATAGACCTAGTTTAGGGCAGGACTAAGAACATTTGGCAAAAATGAAAGTTTGATTTTAGTGAATTATCAGAAATGCATACCAGGTTCCTCTCTCCCTATATGTAACATTATGCTGAAAGTATTTCTGGTGAATATTTTTACATATATATATGTATATGTAAGTTCATATGTGCAGAAAAAAATCATGATTAAGTTTTAAAAAGTTATATATTTTATTTTTTATTGGAAATTTACAATGTGCAGTAACTAAAATTTTAATTGTCTGAAGATAAAAAATGTATTTGATGTTAAATTTCCCAGGGTAATTTGACAATGAAATCCTTTTCACATGAAAGTTAAATAACATTCTGAGCAATCAGTATGCTATGGAAAATATTGTTCTAAACATTTCTAAATGATGCAGAAAACCCCTAAGGTATAAGCACTATAATTAATAATAATGATCAGATTGCATTTCATTGTAAACCTTTAAGTGATGATGAGGGCCTATTTAATAGTGTATAATTTATGGACCAGGAAAAAAATTATAGATATTTCCAGGAGTTACTTCAGTATACTATGAAAATCAAAAATAGTGGTAGGAATGACACTCAATTGAGTTCAATGGGATTGTCTTATGTTATAAGAGTCTGAAAAGCTGGTTTTACATCTCAAGTAAAAGATTATAGACCTTGTACAATATTTTAAAGAGAAACAATTGCTGTTGTACTCACTGATTATCTGTTATTTGTTAGTGTAGCCACTGGACCAAAAATTATGTTAAACATTTTTTTATTCAGCTTAATTAATGTTTTTTATTATACAGTTCGTAATATAACCTACTTTTGCTATGAGTTTTAATAGGTCTAGAACCAAAGGCATTGAGTGATATACTGCTAAACCCTCCACTTAGAGAAGTTAGTAACATTAAAACTGTTGACAAAAACTTTATGGGGAAGACTTCTAAAGCACAGGCAAAAAAAAAAAAAAAGCAAAGTAGACAAATGGAATTACATCAAACTAAAAAGTTTCTGCACAGCAAAGGAAACAATCAATGGAGTGAAGAGGCAACTGGCAGAACGGATGAAAGTATTTGAAAACTACTCATCCAACAAGGGATTAATATCCAGAATATGCAACGAACTTCAACAATGCAACAGCAAGAAAGCAAATAATTAGATTAAAAAATAGGGAAATGACCTGAATAGACATTCCTCAAAAGAAGACATACAAATGGATGACAGATATATGAAAAAATGCTCAACATCACTAATCATCATGGAAGTGCATATCAAAGCCACATTGAGTAAGGTATCATCTCACCCCAGTCAGACTGGCTATTATCAAAAAGACAAAAATAACAACAAATGCTGGTAAGGATGCATAGAAAGGGGAACTCTTATGTACTGTTGGTGAGAATGTACATTAGTACAGTCCTTTTGGAAAACAGTATGAAGGTTCCTCAAATAGGGGCCGGCCCGGTGGTGCACTGCTACAGTGCGCCACTTGGGAGTGCGGCAGCGCTCCCGCCATTTTGGAAAACAGTATGAAGGTTCCTCAAATAGGGGCCGGCCCGGTGGTGCACTGCTACAGTGCGCCACTTGGGAGTGCGGCAGTGCTCCCGCCAAGGGTTCGGATCCCACATACAGACTGGCTGCTCACTGGCTGAGCGAGGTGCGGGCGCAGCACTGAGGGTTGCGTTCCGTAGCCGGTCACAAAAAAAGACAAAAAGGAAAAAAAAAAAAAAAAGGTTCCTCAAATAACTAAAAATAGAACTCCCATACAATCCAACAATCTCACTGCTGGGTATTTATCCAAAGGAAAGGTAATCAGCATACCAAAGAGATATCTACACCTCCATGCTTACTGCAGCACTATTCACAATAGCCAAGATATGGAATCAACGTAGGAATCCATCATTGACAGATGAATGGATAAAGAAAATGTGGTATATATACACAATGAAATACTACTCAGCCAGAAAAAAAGAATGATATTCTGTCATTTGCAGCAACATGAATGAGCCTCGAAGACATTATGTTAAGTGAAGTGTCAGGAACAGAAAGATAAATACTACATATTCTCACTCATATGTAGGAGCTAGAAAAAAAGGAAGCCTACTTGGTCCTTCTTGAAGCACTTCAAACCTTTCTCCTGGCTTTTATCAACTTCTGCCTTATTCTGTAACTATCAGAAAAAACTAAACTTCTTGAGGACAGGATCGATAGTCCTTTTGATTCTCTATTGTGACTAGCACATTAACATCCGAAACAACTGTGCAGTTTTTAAATTTAATAGAAACAAAGTCATTGTGACCTAAGTATGAGGAAATTTTCTCTAATCCTTGATAATGAATAAATCACAGAAAAAAAGGCTTTCTTTGTGTCTTGGCCTCTAATTATATCTGTTCCTCAAAATGTGATTATCAGCTTGGACATATTTGCACTTGCCTACAAAGGACAGGCTTCCACCCAAGATTCCACAAGAAATAGAATGCCCTTACCCAAAATAGAGTATTAGTATTATTTTTTTTGTGAATAGATAAAACAATTTTTCAAAGATTCACATGTGTCTAATGTCTTTTTTTCTTTCAGCAAACTGTTAACCATAAAAAACCAGATCCTAGGTTTCACTGTCTAAAGGAAGAGACAGTGAACAGAACTGGTTTAAGATTTTCATCTTTAAAGAAATCTGAATACTTATTAAAATGTTAAGGTGTAGCAGCACTACTGATCTAATAGTATATATTTATTTTCAGAGTAAATGAAATGCACACTCAAGTTAATGAAAGAACTAAGTAATATTGCATGTGATAGTCTTCTGCTCCAGGTTATTACTTGAATTTATATTAATATGTACATTAACTGTGTAAATGGGAAAATCAGTTGTGAGGTTGAATCACACTGGTTTACTTTATCTTGATATTATGAAGAATATGCCTGGTTTATGCTGTTTTTTGTTATTTTTGAATTGTGCTTTCAAAACTTTACCTAAATATTGATGTTAATTATTTCTGTCATTAGAAAAATATTTAGTAATATTTATAAAATTATTTGAACTTATCTATTTTGTGATTCTAGCTTACTTTTTGCATTATGTTCTGACATCTACAATAGGCAACAATTTTCATAGTGAAAAAAATAGCAAAATCTAATAAAATATACGTGAGCAAAACCGGGAAATTTGCTTCACAAACATCGGAATCCTAAATGTATTAGCAAGATAATGTAAGTGTAAAAACTTCTGGTTATAATTCATAACCAAAAATGTATTGTTCGCATTGAGAAAATTTGGGTAGTAAAATGGAGTACTATTAAAAATTATTTGGGAAAAAGAAGCAGCTCGGTAGATTGGAACCTATTACTCTAATTATAAGCTCTAATTATTGTAGTGTTGTGACAGAGTGATAAGAAGTAGAGTAATTCCAGTAGACCCATTAAATCCTCTACATTTATGGTCATAGAAATACTCTGCTTTCAATTTAATAATTAATACATATAATAAAAATATAATCTTTGGTTTAAGGCAGTGGTAGAAAATATTCAAATAACTAAAAGAAAATTATCTATTAATTTTCTGCAATATGATTAAAAACAAATACAGCATTGTTAACAAAGTTTCTTTATTTTCTAAGATCATGTAGTATTTTTAATCATGAATTAAATATGACTGCAGCATAGCCCACCCCTCCCCAAGGCAATGTACTTCTTATGATCAGAGTAAATATCCAGTGCACACAAGATGATTTTAAATGCAAATAGTATTGTCATTAAGTACCAGTTATGCATCAGTAGAAAGGACATTGTGGGAATTATTTAGAAAACTGAATAAAATGATTTCTCTTATAAGACATATCATCTGTTTACATAGTATTTGTCTTAAGGAAATTCAAATATTTTCAACCTAACAAAAATCTGTACACAATATTCGTTTTGGTGAAAGTGTGCATTAATGCTTCTCATTTTATGAAGTAAGAAAGTTAGTCCCAGCTTAAGGTTACCGACTGAATCAACAAATCTTTTCGTACAAAAGAGTAGCCTCTGGGCTATTTCCATTGTATACTCTGTGTTTGTCAATTCTGTTGAGACAAAGTTTAAATTCTACCCACAAAGTAGACCTTAGATAGGTTCCATTCTTGCTATTTTAATAGACACATAATTAATTTTACAGTGAGACATCAGCCCTTTCCTTTCTGTAATTCACAAGAAATAAACAAAGAAGGGTCTTTGTGAGCCTGGAGTGTGACTATTATGAACAGCGACCCTTTCGGGTAGTTTAAACTATTGTAGAAGAGATTCACTTCTGCTCAGGGCAGAGTGAGTTGTATCTGACTAGCCCTTTCATGTGTATCTCCCAAACAACAATTATAAGCTTTAGACAAAGTATAAAAATGAGTTATTTGGAGACATGAGGGAGTGACCAAAGAGAGAATAAGTGGTTGACCCTTGAAAATAAAGTAATGTATTGAGGAAGATTTCTTTTGTTACTACTTTCTACCTCAGGGTACTCTCAGATCTTAACTGGGCGACTACAACTCAGTCAGAAAGTGACATTCTTACGTGTTTATGGAATCAAAGAACAAAATTTAGGGCTGACAAAATGCTTGGAAGGGGTGTGTGCGAGTGAGTGAGTATAGGGAGTAACATGGGAAACAGGGAAACACAGAAAGAGTAACCCCCAAATTTTCATATGAACTAGAAATTAAATTGTGCACACATCAGGGAGAGTCCAAGGCCTGACAGAAATCAAAAGCTGGAAGTCTAAAAGAACAGAGCAGAAATTTTAGCTGATGCCCAAAATAGGGGAAGTAGATTTCGGAGTTTGAGTACAAACATGTAAGCTATCTGTTAGAAAAAAAATCAGCATTCTTGAAAGGAAGGAAACAGAATCCAGAGTCTCTATAATGTACGAGTAGAAATTTTAGCTGATGCCCAAAATAGGGGAAGTAGATTTCGGAGTTTGAGTACAAACATGTAAGCTATCTGTTAGAAAAAAAAATCAGCATTCTTGAAAGGAAGGAAACAGAATCCAGAGTCTCTATAATGTACGAGTGTTAGCTACAATCTTCAGTATATGATACAATTTTCTATATATGCAAATAAACAAGCAAAAGTGACCCTAGCGAGGAAGAAAATATACAATCAATAGAAATAGACATCAAGATAAAATAAATCTTGGAATTAGCAGAAAAGTTCTTTTCAGCCATTAAAAATATGTTCAGAGTGTTAACAAAGATATCATAATGATGGATCATATGGGGAATCTCAGAAGACAACTGAAAACTACAAAACAAAATTTCTAAACTGAAAATCTTAATATCTGAAATGAAAAATTAGTAAATAGAAAATATAAGAAGGCAGTAGTAAAATATTCAGTGAATTTTTAGGATACATAATTTCTACTGATGGAAATTATATATTATAAAGAAAAGTGAGAGAAAATATTTTAAAAATATAAATAGAGCTTCAGTTATCTATTGGAAAATATCTAATATTTGAAATTACAAATGAAGAGGAGAAAAAGAATATGGCAGAAGATATTTTTGCAGAAAAAAAGTATCAAAAATGTCTCAAACATAAATAAAGTACCAAAGTTAGCAAAGCTAACACAGAGTAAATGTAAACACAACTAAACCTACACTATTCAAGTGGAATTGCTGAAAACCAAAGATGAAGAAAATATCTTATAAGTACCCTGAAAAAAAGAAAACACATTACTTATAGGGAAACAGCAGTAGAGAAAAATTCAGGATAGAATTCAATGAATCAACATCTTAAAATGCTGAAAAATAAAATACTAACCAGAAATTCTATACCCAGTGTAATTATTCAACTAGAATTAACTCAAAATAACAATTTCTGCATATGTTTGAAAGAGGAAAGACTATGTTGCCAAAAGACCCATAGCACAAAAAAGGCTGAAGGGAGTTCCTCAGGCTGAAGAGATGTCACATAAGATGGAAATTCAGAGCTATAGAAACAAATGGAAAGCACCAAAAATGGGAAGTATGGGGTCAATATAAAAATACACAGTTTTTCTTCTCATAATTTTCTTAAAAGATGTATAATTACTTAAGCGGAAACCATAACACTGTATGGCAGAATTTATAACATATTTAAAGCATAACATATATGACAACAGTCACCGATAGGAAGGGGGTAAGTGACGTTATACAGGAATAAATATTTCACTTGTATGTGAAGCAATAGAATTTCAAATTTAAGTAGGCTGTGAGGAATTAAGGTAATATTGCAAGGATGACAATACCTGAAACAACCAGTAAAAAAATGAGCAAAATGATGTGATTTAAGAGTTTATACATTATTTAAAATTTTAAAGAAGTGTTTTTTCAATTAATCCAGAATAAGGTATGAATCAAAGGATAGAGGAAGAAAAAACACAGTCAAACAACAACAACAATAACAAACCAAACTGGTAGGTTTAGAAAAGATATGTCAATAATTAATAAGCATACAAAGACTTAAAACCATCATTAAAAGGTAGAAAGTCAGATTACATTTTTAAAAAAAGAACAATAATCAGCTGTGTGGTTTGTAAAAGAAATTAACTTTAAATATAAAGTAACAGATAGATTAAATGAAAAATATATTCTGCAAGCATCAAGAATAGCAACTGAGGTGGCTTTTTTAGTATCAGAAAAAAGGTAATATGAGAGATTAAAAGCTACCTTGAATAGCAATGAAAGACATCATTTGTTAGCTTAACGATCATAAACATGCAAGCAACTAATAACAGAGCTACAAAATACACAAAACAAAAATTGAGAGAATTAGGGTGAAAAATAGAGAAATCCATACTCATAGTTGAAGATTTTAACAACCTTATTTCAATAATTTGTAGAATAAGATAATGAATTTGTAAGGATATAGAATACGTGAACCACATTATCAACCACCTTGCCTTAACTGAAATTTATCAAACACTAAACCAAACAACTGCAGAATACATATCCTTTTGTGATGTATATGAAATATTCAACAATTTAGACAATATGTTGGGCCATAAAACAAGTCACAATAAATTTTCAAATATTAAATTCTTACAAATAATGTTCTCTGGCTACAGTGGAATTCAATAAGAAAACAATAATAAGGAGATATTTATAAAATCCTCAAATATTTGGAAGGGTAATAACATGCTTCTAAATAATACATAAGTCAAAGAAGAAGTTATAAGTTTAATTAGAAAATGTTTTGAACTAAATCATGATGAAAATACAACATACTAAAATGTGTAGAATGCAGCTCACATGATGTACAGAAGAAAACTTACATCTTTAAATGCTTGTAATAGAAAAGAAGAAAGGTCTCAACTCAATATCTAAATTTCTAAGTTAAGAAGCTAGGAAACATGACCAACCTAAAATAAGTAAAAGAAAAAATTATTTAAATTATAAAGCAGGAATGAATGAAATACAAAACTCACAGTTGACCAAAACAGTAAGGTAAAAATTGGTGGGTTGAAAAAAAAAATAGCAAAATTTATAAACCTCTTATAAAACTGATGAGACAAATAAAAGAAAAAAGACAAATTTCGAGTATCAGAAATTACAAAGAGACTATTACTACAGAAACTAGACATTAAAAAGGTAAATAGGTAATATACACAATGTTATGCTGATAAATTAAAAACTTAGGTGAGAAATGCCACTTACCAAGATGAAAAAAAATTAAGTAAAAAAAAAAATTAAGTAGACGTATACTTATTAAAGAAATTAAATTTTCAAGAGAAGCGGTGACCATGGGAAGTAAAATATAATAAATATCCAGGCCCAGATGGTTTCACTGGTGAATTTTGTTAAACATTTATGGAATGCATAATACCAATATTGCACAAATTTTATAGAAAGGAAAGAACTGCAGAATTATTTCCAACTCATTTTATGAGACTAGCATAGCCCTAATAACAAAACCAGATTGAAATATAAGAAGAAACAAAACTACAGGCCAATATCCCTTATGAATTCCGTTTTAAAGATCCTTAACAAAATATTAGCAAATTGAATCCAGTATATAATCCAGTATACTGAATCCAGCTATATATAGTATATATAGTATATATAGTATATAATATATATATATATATATATATATATATAATAACACAAACATATGGCCAAGTTGATTTTATCCCTGGAATGCAAAATCCCTCAGATATTAGTAAATCAATCTAATTAATCATAAACACAGGATAAGGAAGAAAAAACACAATAAGTTCAATAAATGTAGAGAAACCTTTTGACAGAATTCAACAATTCAACACGTACCCAAAGAAGTAAATTGTGTCTTTGTCTATTTCTTCTTTAGTTTTAGTTCTGCTTTATTTATTTTGAGAATATGTAATTAGTCTATACACATTACAAACTGTCATGTGTTCCTGGTGGATTATAATTGTCAATAAAATAATACTTATGATTATGAAATGCTTTTATCTCTATTAATGATTTTGGGCTCAAAGCCTACATAGTCAGGTATTAGTACAGCTATACCAGATTCATTCTGATTTCTATTTGCATTGTGTATATTTTCTTTATTTTAAACCTTTGTGCATCCTAATAATTTAGTTTTGTCTCTAATAAGCTATAGATCTTTTTAAAAATCTAGCCTGAAAATCTTTGCTATTTAATTATTATATTTAGTCCATTACATTCAATTTAGTTATGTATATATGTGACTTCATATCCACTGCATTATTATTTTCCATCTTCCCCATATTTTGACATTCATTTTTTCCCTTTCTTGCTTTTTTCAATTGTTTATTCTTCTGTTATTCCACTTTTCCATCTAATAATTCACATTTTACCTGTTTTAAAAAATCCAGATAAGATTTTCCTCTAGTAATAAATTAAAAATTAATAAAGTTACTGTAAATATAGTTTTAAAACAAGTTACAATATAGGAGAATAAAATTATGACACATCAAAGATAAAGAAACAGTATTCAGAATGTATAAAGGAATCCTATAAATCATTGAGAAAAAGACTCACAATCTAGCTTCAAAAATAAGAAAAAAAAATATGAATGAGCAATTCAGAGAAGGAAAACAAAAAGCCAACATATAAATATATGCTTAAATTTTTTGTTTAATATAAATATTTAAACTTGTCTAAAAATAAAAATTAAAAATAGAATAAAAGCCTTAAAAAAGAAGGAACTACTGTCATTTGCAACAACATGGATGAATCTGAAGGATATTATGCTAAGTGAAACAAGCCAGGCACAGAAAGACAAACACTGCATGATCTCACTTACACATGGAATCTGAAAAAGTTGAATTCACAGAAGTAGAATGTTGGTTGCCAGGGATGGGGGCAAATGAGGAGATGTTGGTCAACAGGTATCAAGTTCCTTTTGCTGTGGTTCACCATCTCTGTCGCATTTTTTATTGGAAGAAAAATTCTATTCATAGAGGAAATATCTACAAAATATTTTAAGTTGATACAGCATTTTGTGGAATTGAAAAGTGCTCCTTGAAGAAATGAGGAAGGATCATGTTGCCTAAACTAGCTTACTAATTTCACCTGCATTTTAACAGCGAGACACTTTTCTGTCTCCACTGAGAGTTTTCTTATATGGTTTTCAAGATGTGCCTAAGATATACTCCAAGTTAATGTGCTATACTTTTATAATAAAGATCACCAAAGGAGCTTAAAGTTCATCTAGTACATTAATATTTTTAGGTTAGATATGTAAGATCTAAAAAAGTTCCAAGTCAAAGTTTTCACAAAACTTTGATAAAATTTAGAGTTGTGAATTCCCTCCTACTTTAACCTCTTTGCTATATACTTACACTGTTTAATAAATCCAGAAAATATAACCTCAGGTATCTTTATTTTTCTGTCACTTTATTTCTCCTTAACACTTTAAAAATTTTAAGATTCTATATTTCTTTATTGAGAAATATCCATTTATCTTTAGAATATCAATGTGCCCAAATAAAGAAGACATAGAATCTACTATGACAATGTTAACAAAATCTCTTTTAATCTTTTAAAAAAGTCTTTGCTTTACCTTTTCATTTTTTTTCTCATCCTTACAATATCAAAAGATTCATCCCAAGCACAATAAAAATGTAACTCCGAATATATGTACTTATGCACATATGAAATATACTTGCTTGTGGTTTTCAAAGATGTGATAATCAATGCTTCTAGAGATGTGGGTATAGAATATTCCACTAATAAAAAGTTTTAATGTCCTCTTCATGGATGCAGATTACACTTTCCTGTTACCTTCTTTCTACTATTCCTGATATTCCCTACCATAGTACCTATTAAGTTTGGAGATTCCCCACCCTTTTTTTTTTTTTTTTTTTTTTTCGAGCTACCCTTCTTATAATAAGTAGTCTGGGCCTTTCCCCCATCCCCATTTGCCAGAAAGCTGAGCAAAGTGAATTCTAGAACTTCTTTCTAGATGAACCAGATGTTCATCTTTATGTGAAACAGTGATCTGTAAAGTCTTAAATTAATTCACCTACCTCAGCTAAGTATTTTTGGACAACCCAAATGAGTTAGACTATGAAGGATACTTTTATTTTGGTTTGCTTCTTCTCTCTCTTATGGAAGTTATTAAAACTTAACTTATTTAGTCCTTAGTACAAATTGAAGTTAATTTTTCTATGCAAAATTTTGAGATTTTAAATTTATTTTTGCATCATATATGTTCATGGGGTACGGTTTGTTGTTTCAATAAATGCATACATCATATAACGATCTAATCAGAATAATTAGCATACCTATCCCCTAAATGTTTATCATTTTTTTGTGGTTATGCAAAATTTTAATATGACCTTATTCCTGATTTTTTTGGTCTGAGCTAGTACAATTTTTAAAAGTAATTGTGTTCAGAGTTTTACATGCTATTTTTTATTTCTGTAACATTACCATTATGCATTTTGCCTTAGAATCCATACTCCTTCAGGAATTTATATGGACATGGATGCACCTGAATAATGCCATGAGCACCCTCTGGGCAGTAGTTAATACAGTGGAGGTAAATAGAGCAATAGTTACTGAGCATGCAGAGCATCCACATTCTAAAAATAAGGGCAGAAAATCCCTTCTGACACTTAAAACACCTCTCCATGCCATAAGTGTAACAACCATCATAAATTATGTCAGCAAAAACTCTTTAGACTCCCATTATTACTGGGGATAGAAAAAAAGGGTCTTATTAGATTTGATCCCAAACATTTAAAAAAAATCTCATAAACTTTTTATATTGAGAATCCAAAAAGACAAATAGAAAGCACTGTAATTACAGAGTGATACAGTGAATGATTAAATCTCAAAATTCTAAAATGAATGATCCATGTGATGAGAGCATTCGATGGTGTTGTTAGTTACTTACTAGGTCTCTACCTTCTCTGAGTACCAGTTTCACTGTCTGGAAGATGAAGATACTGTCTATTCAGTGAAATTGAGTGAAATCCTGCAGGAGAAACCCCCTACAATATCTCCACGTAAGCCCTTAAATTCATGTTGAAAGATTTCAAAGAAAAGATACTGTTTTATTGATAGCCGTAAAAACTTCTCTTTCTCGGTCATCAAACCTTTACATTACACAAATTTATACATAAAAAATACAATTTCTAAGCTGTTTTCTCTCCTCATCCCCCCATATTCCTTTGTACTGTCTAGAAGACTTTCATTCCCTGCCTCAGGAGAAAGGTGAACATGGCCTAAAACAAAGAAAGCCAACATGGAATAGGAGTAACGATCTGAGGTCCGCCCCAGTTCTACAGGCTGGAAGTCCAAGGTCAGGGTGCCAGCTGACTCAGTTCCTGGTGAGGGCTCTTTCCTAGCTTGCAGAGGATGTCTTCTTGATGTGTCTTTTATTATGAGGGTACTTATCTCATCATTAAGGCTTTACCTAATGACTAATTACCTCCCACAGGTCCCACCCCTAAATAAAACCTGGTAGGTTTGTGGCATAGTTTATTACATAAATCACTAAGTAGAGAAGGATGGTAATTCATGGTAACCTTTTTTATGTGAAATGTTATTCTTGTCTTATGGCTAAACTTGCATGGTACCTACTATTTGCCATGTCCTTTTCTAAGGCTTCTCATATATTCACTTATTTAATCCCACAGCAATCTATGAAGTAGGTTCCATTCTCTTCCCATATTACAGACAAGAGGAGTTCAGTGATTTGTCCAAGAGCTGTTAGGAAAAAGATTGGAAAGCCAGTGATCTGACTTCAGTCTTAATTACTACACTTGACTGTCACAGCAATGTTTCTGGCCCTAAAATGATAGAGTTTCACTAAGAGTAAAGGAAAGGAGAGCAAAAGGAAGCATCTAATCCTCATGTTAAGCAGCTGCCTGAGAAGGGCTCTAGCCCTCTACATCAAATTCCATGGTGGCCTGAAGCTTCTGACAATTAGAAACATTGGGGAGAAATTGGAGGGTTGAGGAGAGATCCCAGAGTGTCCATCCAGTAACTCCAGATATAGCCCTGGGATATCCCATACAGGATATGTCACCTGAGTGGCTGATCGGGGTACTAGAGGGTGGCCTGGGGGATGAGGCATGAGGACAACATGCATGTAGCAAGATTGTCACCCAAAGCAATTGAGATGTGTATCCCTCCACTGTAGCCGTTATCACATCCTCTTTCCAATCTGGCCTGTTAGGGTCACGCATTTAGATGGTGAGTTGTTAACCATATTATTATCTTATTTTCTATATCTCAGCAATAGAAAATAGAAGCTAGGATGCAGACTGCTACTTACAAAATGCCAGTGCTTTTGTTCCAAGTCTATTTCAGGACTTGTAAAGGTGCTGAACACAAGGGACAAACTCAACGTTTTCTCAGTAATGTTTTATAGTTTCTTGGGATATTTCATTATGTTTGACCAACACCTCAACATGTGTCCCAAAGTGGAGACTAGAAAAAACTCTATTGTTATGGATATATGAAATACAAAGGAATTATGTCATGGAACCACTTATTTCCTCCTCCAGCTCCACCACTAACTGCACTTCAATCTTACCCAGGTGAAATCTATGTTCTATGAATACAGAGCCACGGGGGGTCATGATAGACTTGCCTATTTGCCTTGGTTGTGGGACATTTCACTGAAGTTTTTCTAGCTCCTTCTTCTCACCTTTGTTCCATTTCAACTGCATTCATTTTATTTATTTACTTTTTGTAGTGTATGTTTTGTTGCCTATATTTTGACTTTGATACATGGATTGGATAATACATTTATATGACACCCACGAGGAAGTAGTATATTCATTTTGCATATGAAAGGAAGGTAGAATGTACACTGCAAGTGGTGATTAGAAGTTCTCTGCTTAATGTATTCAGTTCCAGGTCAGGTCCAACTATAGAGAATTTTTAGAAGTTAGCAATTGCCTTCTGATCACCACTTGCAGTGTACATTCTACCTTCCCTTCATATGCATTCATTTTAATAACAACCTTTGATTCTTCTCCTTTCCTCATCTTGGATGAAGCTGGGAACTAGTTTGTAGTACTGGAAAGATAAAGTGGAATCAAGGAAGACATAGCTTCCCTTTTAACAAATAGGCCATAACTATATACATATGTGTATGTACAGATATCTTGTTACCAGAACACCAAAAAATTGTTCAAACATTAATCATTAATATTGTCTATCCAATGTGAATATAATTGAAGGTTATATTTTTAACTAAATTTGTGTCTGTCTATCCATACAAGTAGAAAACAGAAGTAAAGCAAAAATCTACCCTAAGTGAATCGTTGTGCCGTATATGCATGCTGTATTGAAACCACACACTGTACCCACAAATTTGTACAAGTAAATGTTAAAATAAAATTAATTTAAAAATAAAGAAAAGAAAGTTCTAATGAGGCCATAAGAATGTAAAAATTCTGATGGCGTAAGAATTCTCAGTGATTTGGAATTTTCAGCTGCAGCATCACAGTACTGAGGAGTTTAAAACTATTATGTACACATATTTGTGTGTGTGTGTGTGTGTGTGTGTATGTATGTATGTATATAATGTATATTTCTAAATCCAGTTTCCTTCATAGGATGCCATAATATGTCTCTAAGGGAAATATGGATAGCAGAAGTAACTACAGAGAGAAGTATTTAGTCAGCTCTGAGCTACCCAAGGTAAGAAACTTTCTGAGAGATGTCTTGTGTTACTGCTTTAAACTTTTTTTTAAACTACAGCTACAGGTTTTAAAGATTTCTTTGAAACAACTGAAGAGTGAACTTTAATTCATGTTTTTTAAACAAAGGTTATATGAGACTTACAGCAGTCTTACAAAAGAAGAATATCAGCAGGAATTGCACATTACGCTCAGAGTGCAACTGACTTTCAAATGTCTCTACAGGTATTATTTCCCATGAATAGGAACAAAGAGCAAAAACAGTTAAAAAAGCATATTCAAATGTGTGCATAAAAAGGCATGGTAAATGAATACTGTTTAGTTTGCTGACATAATTACTTGAATGTAATTTTTATGAGTCGTAGAAATCTTGGCATTTTCACTGAACCAGATAATTAGACTCTGAATAGAACAGGGTCAGAATAATTAATACATCAAAACTAGATGAACTTTTTCTAATTATTTTTATTTAATCTCTATTATAATTATTGTTATACTCTGCTGAGCATGATTGCCTCATGTTCATAGATTTGAATGCAGTCTTATAGTTGCATCCTGGGACTTTGTGGAATATTAACAAACCGTGGCATGGAGAAATTAGAATGGTGTAGTTTCATGATGGAATTCTAAATTGGAATTTCATATTTTTCTATATAGTTGCACAAAATTTGTTCCATAATCATAAAAATATGAATTTTAAAACAAAAGTCTACTTTTCTTTCGAGTTACACTTCTCCAAAGTTCAAGAAAAATGATTTTCTTAGTTTTTTTAAAGGCATATCTTCAGCTATTCAATGCATGTGAAATTTTCTGAAAGGTGATTGCATTAAAATTTTCATTATTTGAGAGTTTTTATTATCATGATAAATCTTAATCATTTTAATGTGAATGTATCAACAGGCAGTAAAAATCATTACCAACTATAATTAAAGACTTTGAAATTTATGTTAGAAAGTATTGGTATAACTTTCTGGTTGTGATAATAGCTCCTTGCTATGCTAAACCTTTGGAAAAGCCATGAAAACACAGAAAAGTAAGTTATAACAGAAGTTGAGACCAAGAAGAATTGATAAAACATTTTCAAATTTTAGGGCTGAAAGAGTATATAGGGTAGTTAATAAATAATTAATGTAATCCATGTTTGAATATCTGAAATAAGAATGCTATAATACAGAGGAGAAGTTAAAAAAAAAAAAAAGATTTTATCCATCCAAGAAACATACAAGAAAGGTAGGATTCAAAGGCTCCAATGAGAAAACTTGAAGTTTCTCTTAATTTTCATTTCTCATTTTAGAGTTGACAAAACTATCTTCTCCTCATCTTGTCATTATCTGGCTACCTCCACTATGTAAGAGTCCACAGCTTCCTCTTGTATAGGACTGAACATTCATGGGATAAGGAAGCTTTATATTTTTAGACATAAAGGAAGAAATAGGAAATGATACACTACCACAAAATCCTGGAAACAATCTCTTTTTAGGATTTAAAGGATGTTTAAAATGATCGAGGAACCAATTCATCTTGTAATATTAAAAATGCAGGACAACAGAAGCAGGGTAATATTCTGCCTAACTTTTGTGCAACCAAGTCATTTAAATATTTGCTTGTTCCTGGGATTTGGCAAGGGAAGCTACACATCAGCAGGAAGGATAGCTAAAATGGTTGTGAGATTCTGGGAACACCAAGGTAGACAGTGATATTCATTGAAGGGAATAAAAACCTTTGCAAATATCAAGAGTAGGAGATTCTACCTCATTCAAGAATTTTTAAAAAACATCAACATTGAGTCAATATATGCAGTTTTTCATTTGAGAAGAAAGTATTTGCCATAAATATGTGAAATAAATATAAAATGAAAAAAATAAGAGAAAAGGGAGAATGTTGAACTATAAATGCTGCTAGCAAAAATATAAAAAGAATATAGGAGAGAAGAGACCACAGTGGAAAAGCTTAAAGTTAGCTTCAGCTGCAGCAAACAATATAGGATACAATTGATGTTGTAGAAAAGATAATCACTAATAAAGATGACAGCTCTATAAAAGCATTAAGACAAATTTAATAATTAGAGATGCTATAAAGGCGAGAAAAAAATAAAAGATATAAATAATTGGCTTCCATTGGGAATTAATCAAAACAGATAAAGCTAAACCATCATTCTTGAAAAGAGAACACTTTCCATAGTTTTAAACAGAGAACAAAACAACACAACAAAGACATTACTTGAATATACAGGTCAAAAGGGTTCACTGAATCCCACAAAAATAAAAAAATCATGATGTAACTTGGAATAAACTTGGCAAAGTTTTTGACTTCCAAGTTTAAAAAAAAATCCACAACCATCTGGGCAAAAAATACAAGAAGTTACACTAGTTTCAGATTCTGTTTAACTCAGAGTGCCAGAATCTTGTGTAACAAAGAGAACAGAGTTTTGATAAAAAAAATGTGGTCCCAGAGTATTTTAACCAAGCATAAACTAATTTACAGGCTAGGATAACGGAGTGACTTCCATGCTCAGGTATGCAGGATTCAGAACATAAACTGCTCATGGATACACATCCGGACATTTTTACTTAAAGGTGTACATCAGCAGGCTAGATGAATAATATTAAAAACTTAAAGAAAAGGATAAGGATATTTGAATTTGAAATTACTTTGGTATATGGTGATCTTTGTCAAAAATATGTTTGCTTAACATTCTAAGAAGAGTTACCTTAAAAGGTCAATCATTAAGACTCTTCAGAGTAAAAAACTAAACAAGAAAAACCAAACAAACAAAATGAGCAATAAACAGAGATGTTCACATTGAAAGAAATAATTGGTTAAGTTTGTATATATGCTAAAAAAATAAGAAACATACGTAACGATATAATTCTTATTTCTAGTAGATATAAAATTTATTGTGCAATTATGAATATATTATGAACTACATATGAGCAGATTCATTAAATAATTTTGGGATAACTGGCTTCTTGGAAAATAATTCTTAAATTGGATCCTTATCCTATACTTCAACTTAACATGAATTTAAGATGAAAATAAACAGTAAAATTTACAAACAATTTTTTTTTTTTGGAGGAGAAAAGAAAAAAATAAATGACAACAGTTCTCTTTCTGGAGAAGTCATAGAAATTTTAATCATAAATACATCAAAATTCACAAAGTGCAAACTTAAATATTGAAAAGTCCCTCAGGAAAAAGCTATATATTTATTGATTATGGTAAAAATTTTATCTTACCATAATCAATCAATAAATATACAACATAGTTTTGATTAATAATACAAATTATATATCATAAATATTTTACTCATTGGCCATGTATCATCTCTGTTTAAACATGTGGTCATAAGTTTGTCAATAGCATTATAGAAAAATGATGCAAACAGATATTAAATAATATATAGCTTCTGATTATTATAAGACTCATATATCCCAGCACAGTATTAAAAAACAGAAACAAAACAACTAAATCCAATTTGTATATTTTTATTCAGGGCTGATGGCAGAGTTCCTGTGCTTACTTCACCATATGCTGATTTCTAGGTGTTATATCATATGCAATGTAAGAAAAAGATTTTTGTCTGTTTTGTTCTTGGCTGTGCCCTCTTGGTCTAGCATAGGGCCTGGCTTGTAGTAAGCACTCAATAAACGGTTGTTGGATACCTGAGTGTATGTAAATAAGACATTGTACAAGAAACTAAGAGATGCAGGGCTGAACACAGATGAAATGATTATCCCAAGAATGTTTCCAATAAGGGATATATGGTAGGGTATGAAAATGTGGAATGGAAATAACTATAATATAAAGCAGATTTTTAAAAAGTGCAACACAATGTCCATAAATAAAGTGCTAGCATCTTAAAGGAAGAGAGACCACGACCAAACCTAGATAAATGGATCCTCATATTAACTCTGCAGTCATGATTTAGCTTTGGAAACATGCAATACGGCTTTCTTGGATACTTTTTCATGCATATATGGCTAAATCAAGTATCCATGATCACCTAGGGTACGATAGCATTATTAAAATTTCTATTTACGAAAAAGATTATTCTAGGTCAATCTATCTTAAGAACAAAATTAATGTTTAGAAAAGATGTCTAGCAGAAAAAATGGGGATAGTTCACTTAAAATTAATTTTAAAGCATTGATAGCTGCTCTATGTAATGTCAATACGAAAAGAACATCATCTTGAGCTTGTCATTTAGTAGGCTAAATATTAATACTGCTGTATTTAGTTATGGCAATATACTCATCCTTGCAGACATAAAGTTAGGAAGTGATCATATTTGAGGCTTCATTAGTATATTTTATGGTACATAATGAAAGAACACTTGGAGAAAAATGTCACTTGAACAGCACAGCATCAACCCTGTTCTGGACTTTTCATACATGAAACTTTTATTAAACCAGATTTCTTTCTCATTCCATGAATCTGTTTGTTTGTTTTTTCCTGCCTCATCCTTATTCTATCCCCATTCTATCAAAAAAAACCTTGCTTCTTTGTTTAAAATATAAGTTCAAAAAATATGTTCACCTATAAGTCATTAAATGGAGTCATTTCTACTTAGAATCTATGAATTTTTCTTCAAGTTAATAGGTATCTTGTTTTTGTTATTATTTTGCTAGGATCTTAGTTTCATTGTATTTGGCTTATGAATAAGAACCACCAGAATGGGGGAAAAAAGAAAAAGACGTGCCATCCCATTGCCTCAGATGCTTGGCATTTTAGTAATTTACCAGTGACTATTAACTGACAAGTAATAGAAGAGAATGCAGTCAAGAACCTGGGCTTTTTCATTTGGCAGCGCTTTCCTATTGCTTCTCGTGTCTGAATTGTTGACTATTCTTAAAATCATGAAAGGATTTCTGTGAACCTTCTAATGACCTAGTTAAAAACATTTTTCTTTATGTAGTTTAGAGACCCACGGAGAAAGTGAACTTTCAGGAAGACCGGCTCAACCCAGAGAATGAGGAAACAGCTGAGAACAAATATTAACCAAGAGAAAGGAGTATGAAGAAGGCCAAGTGAGAACGGAGGCAAATTATGGAATCTGTACATTTTATTGGACCCAGAATTTTCCTTTGGCAATGCTTCGGGAACCATGAAGGTGGGGAAAGGAGAAAGTAGGCTTAAAAATACACAATCACTGCATGGATAGCCATTAGTCAAAGAATTTTCCTAATATTAAAAATTTTAAGAATTTGCCTGGCTTTTATCACTCACATCAGAATTTGAACTCTTACTTTTATGTATTTAATACTTAAATACATAAACAACTTGTAAAATAAAAAATGCAACCCCCTGGAATGTGGACCTCCTTTCATCTCTGTTCTCAAAAAACTTTTCACGGACATTCTCCAGTGTGAATACTTAACTGACAGCCAATGGCCTGCAATGTAAACCAGGCACAGGACAGCAAAGATTTTGCAAAATACAACCTGCACTCATTTTAAGAACTTTGAGGGCATAAGGGGTTTTCTCTGTTCTGTCTTCTGTTTGTGAGACAAGCCACAAACTCCTCATCCAGTCACAAATTTTTAGTATTCTATTCTTTAAATCACTTATATTAAACGCAACTGGCATTTATTGTTGTCTAACTGGCAAACACACAAGTCAAAGAAAACACCATCTCATGCAGAATTTACATGTGTTCACATAGCATCATCTCCCAATTTCTAATATCAAACTACAAAACCAGACAGCTCTATTCTGAGTTAGATGGCCCCAGGAGTCAGGTATCTCTGCTTGTATTTGAGTATGCATGTTTATACCAACAAACTCAAATTATCTTTTACTTCTTATCTTTAGATTCTTACCAAGTGTTCAAAAATTAGAAATAAATTCATGCTTATGTTTATAAAATATTGATATGTGTTTCTATTGGAATCTGGAGATATTCTTTTTTGATCTGAGAAATTTAAAACTTACTTCTCAGGTATGAGGTCAATAAATACAAGTATATAATGTCAAGATCTCACTTTCCATTTCCCAAGATATCAGGTTCGTCCAGCCCTTCAAACTGTTATACACAAACCTTTGACTAAATTTCCCTTTGAAATAGAAATTGAAAGTTAAGACTCTGAAAATGAAAAATATAAAAACGTGGAAAACTTGGACATTATTCAAGTTTATTTTGATCATAAATCAATATATAGTGTCAAAAGTGAGGTGGCTAGTCTCAAAGGAGAATAATTTTAGCTTGAATTATCTGTCTGATTTTATATACTTTTATATGCATGTCATATCTATGACAGCATTTCATATGATAGATGTATGTGAGAGTACTGCAAATTTAACTTACTTTAGGTACAACTCTAGCATTAAAGTCAATGGAAAATTAAAACGGGCACCACGTAGTTTGCTCCGTTCATTTACACCTGCTATGTGATGAGAGCGAAGCAAGCTTTAAAAATGAGTGATTTACAGTCTAATTATCTGAGAGCACAAAGTAAATTTGTTCAGGCTGTTTTCAAATGCTCCTGAGCTGGGCTGTAGTTTTATGTGAGGATCTGGGAATACTGTGAAAAGACAGAACCAACCCTTTCATGGTTCCTAAGAGTATCTTTCCCCAAATATATCTGGTTGATTAGTTGTCCCACATGAGTACGGATGCTTGTGGGAAGCAAACAAAAATTAAATATAAAGAAGCCAGCTTTAACTTGCCTAGTTTTATTTTTGCAAATCCACAAATATATCCTTATTATATATATATATTCACACACACATATACACATACACATGTACAAATATATACACACAATAATATCTTTCCATTTAGTGATAAAACCTATGCATGTAAAATTAGAAGCGCCTTATATTAACCAAGATAAATTTCCCTTTTATATACCTACTACTACCATTGAGTAATATCGTCTTGCTCAGCTAGTGTTTCTGTGTTGTTTAAAAAAGAAAAAGAAAACAACTTGAAATTTGATATTTGAAAAAAATCTTATTTTTTCTATGCTTGCTAGGTTTAACCATAGTACAATATGCTCCAGAATTTCTATTCTACTTTTTGTTGTTTTGCTATTCTGTAATATTTTTAAACATTTCATCCTTTTTTCAAAAGTCTATAAAAGTAGATTTAAAACACAAATAAAAATACATATATTAAATCTCTTCTAATATAAATTGTTGCATCCCATAGATGTCAACTAATGGTCAAGTTTAATTATTAAGCTTGATTTACTAATAAAGACATGCCATGGTGCAGGCCAAGTTTTTACAAGTTAAAATAGGAGTAAGAGGAATAGATAAGTATGTTTCCTGAACTAAAGATAATTAAATTTATCTGTATTGATTCATGCCATTAACTTATAAAAGTTTTATCCCTCTTTGTTTTACCTTACTAGTATAATCAGTTTACCCTGCTCATCAAAATAATAACATGAGGTCCTTTCCCTTCATGTAACCCAGAAAAGCTATTTGGAATCAAAGGGCCTTTACTCAAATGAACACATTTAAATCCTTTCTTCCCTGGGAAAAAAAAAATTCATTGTTCCAAGCTCTGATAATATTTAATACCTTCATAAGTATCATTAATCTTGAATTGTTGAAAATTCAGATAGTTACCTATCTTAACGCCACACAAAATTCATTGTAACATCTTTTATTATCCTATGTAATCCTCAAAATTTTTTCAAAGTAGTTTTTTTTTTTTTTCTCATTGTCAGTTTAAAATCAATTCATTCTGGAACATCAGCTAATTGTCTCAACTACAAAATTTCTCAGAAGTGCATATATATGTTGGGATGTCTCTGTGTGCATAGGTCATGAGAAAAAATGACAGTGACTATGAAATGCTGAAGAAAGTGAAGGATATTCTGGCTATGTGGTAGAAAACAATTAAATGATGAATATATTCTTGAAATTTTGGTCCTCTGCAAGCCTAGCACCATTCAATGGCAGAAGGGAATCTGGTGCCCTGTTTAGGTTTGGGCTTCCATCTCACCTCATTCACCTAGTTTTTTCTTCCTTTTAAAAAGATCTTTT